>NC_041399.2:125362420-125437420 GCF_900747795.2 Erpetoichthys calabaricus
CGATTGTTATAGTTCTGTTTGTATACGACGTTGTCAGTTCAGCACTCAGGTTGTAATATGACCAAGCCGTGCAAGCTTACTGTTAAGAATGCAACGTATAGTTATACATGAGAAAAGCAATCTTGCCTCAAATCAATGGCAAACTTTTGTAGGTCTATGAACTTAATTTAAAGTTTAGGTTTACACGGTGCTTTCTTTCCGAAGTACCTGCACTCATGAATATGTCTGTATGCGTCAGTCGCTCAAATCCCCGCGCTTTGCACCGGCGAAGTACTGCTTTTTAAATTTTTATTAAGAAGAAAAGAAAACCTTTTAAAATTGAGGGAAAATATACCAATAACAGTTTCTTAAGGATCTGTTTTTTTGTGAAGCTGCGTTCACTCGAGTGATCACTTCGAGATGACTTGCTGGCTAACCATAAGCGTTACCTGGTAGGTAACCACCCATACAATCAGATTGTGAATCAGACTACGAATGCCGTGAATGTAATTACCCCGATCTACATGCTGTCAAATAAACGAACCACACACCGTGGCGCAATTTTAGGGGCTTAGCCTCTAGCGCTGACGTCCGAGGTTCGATTCCCGTAAGGGAGTGAAGTGAGCGCTTCGCACCGGCGAAGTACTGCTTTTAAATTTTTATTAAGAAGAAAAGAAAACCTTTTTAAATTAAGTCTTAACAAAAGCTGTAAAGATATTGACAATAAGCTACGCAAACCCACCAAGACATGCAATCGTTTAAATCAAAGCGCGAGTCGAAAAACACCATCCCATAATATTAGTTAACGATTAACACATTTCTATATGTATTGTAAGCGTACAATACAACTGATAATATGTTGCGCTTATTTATCTGGTGTACTGACATTTTTGCACGTTTAACGGCTGAAATCTAACGTGGTTTGTGCCCTTCAGAATGAAAAGAGTTTGCATTTACCTTTTTAATAAAAGGCGAGCTTTTAAGCCTGAGAAATCACCCCGTAAATGCACACGTTTAATTGCACATGTGTTAATATGTATGCTTACACAGTATTAAAAGACACTCAACAAGTACACAGTATTAAAAGACAGTCAACAATTAACGTCATTTACCTTCGTTCCCGCGTTTGACTTGTGCTGTAAATCTCTTCCTCGTTTTCAGTTCACGTGATTACGTAGGAGGCGTAATACGTGATGACGCGATAGATAGATAGATAGATAGATAGATAGATAGATAGATAGATAGATAGATAGATAGATAGATAGATAGATAGATAGATAGATAGATAGATAGATAGATAGATAGATAGATAGATAGATAGATAGATAGATACGTGACTCCACCTCCTCCATTAGAGTATATGGACAAAAAACAGGTTCCAGTTATGACCATTACACGTAGAATTTCGAAATTAAACCTGCCTAACTTTTGTAAGTAAGCTGTAAGGAATGAGCCTGCCAAATTTCAGCCTTCTACCTACACGGGAAGTTGGAGAATTAGTGATGAATGAGTCAGTCAAACAGGTTCCAGTTATGACCATTACGCGTAGAATTTCGAAATAAAACCTGCCTAACTTTTGTAAGTAAGCTGTAAGGAATGAGCCTGCCAAATTTCAGACTTCTACCTACACGGGAAGTTGGAGAATTAGTGATGAGTGAGTCAGTCAAACAGGTTCCAGTTATGACCATTACGCGTAGAATTTCGAAATAAAACCTGCCTAACTTTTGTAAGTAAGCTGTAAGGAATGAGCCTGCCAAATTTCAGACTTCTACCTACACGGGAAGTTGGAGAATTAGTGATGAGTGAGTGAGTCAGTCAGTCAGTCAGTCAGTCAGTCAGTCAGTCAGTCAGTCAGTGAGGGCTTTGCCTTTTATTAGTATAGATATATATATATATATATATATAGATATATATATATATATATATATTTTGTGAGGGATGGCCAGATAAATATTCCGGTCCACACCTCCAGGCCACCAGATGGAGCCCTCCCAGCAGCAGGGATGATCCCCAAATTCCAGCAAGGTGTGATGGACACTGGAGTTTTTATAAACAACCCTGCTGGATACCATGGGGACCACCAGGAGCCGCTGTAGGGAGGCTCACAGAGTGCTACGTGCCCTATAACCCGGAAGTGTGTCATGATCACATGATCAGAAGGAACGACGTGCTTCCGGGCTGAAGAAAAGGACTTTTAATCTGACCCGGAAGTGATGAGGACTTATGGATTGTTGGGATGGAACCACTTCCGGGTCAGGGACTATAACGGACTCTGGGAAACCCCAGACGAGTGAGCTGAGCTGGGTGGAAGGGTGGCAACGCGTCTGGGAGAGGAGGATTGGTTTATTGTATTGATTATTGATTTGTATGAGTATTTTATTTTATAAAATAAATAATAATTGGAGTTTTACCCAGTGTTTGGGGTGGTATCTGAGGGTTCAAGGGAGCACTAGCGCCCCCTACTGCTACAATATATATATATCTATATATATATATCTATATATATATATATATATATATATATATATATATATATATATATATATATATATATATATATACTGTATATAGTATATATACAGTGCATCCGGAAAGTATTCACAGTGCATCACTTTTTCCACATTTTGTTATGTTACAGCCTTATTCCAAAATGGATTAAATTCATTTTTTTACTCAGAATTCTACACACAACACCCCATAATGACAATGTGAAAAAAGTTTACTTGAGGTTTTTGCAAATTTATTAAAAATAAAAAACTGAGAAATCACATGTACATAAGTATTCACAGCATTTGCTCAATACTTTGTCGATGCACCTTTGGCAGCAATTACAGCCTCAAGTCTTTTTGAATATGATGCCACAAGCTTGGCACACCTATCCTTGGCCAGTTTTGCCCATTCCTCTTTGCAGCACCTGTCAAGCTCCATCAGGTTGGATGGGAAGCGTCGGTGCACAGCCATTTTAAGATCTCTCCAGAGATGTTCAATCGGATTCAAGTCTGGGCTCTGGCTGGGCCACTCAAGGACATTCACAGAGTTGTCCTGAAGCCACTCCTTTGATATCTTGCCTGTGTGCTTATGGTCGTTGTCCTGCTGAAAGATGAACCGTCGCCCCAGTCTGAGGTCAAGAGCGCTCTGGAGCAGGTATTCATCCAGGATGTCTCTGTACATTGCTGCAGTCATCTTTCCCTTTATCCTGACTAGTCTCCCAGTTCCTGCCACTGAAAAACATCCCAACAGCATGACGCCGCCACCACCATGCTTCACTGTAGGGATGGTATTGGCCTGGTGATGAGCGGTGCCTGGTTTCCTCCAAACGTGACGCCTGGCATTCACACCAAAGAGTTCAATCTTTGTCTCATCAGACCAGAGAATTTTCTTTCTCATGGTCTGAGAGTCCTTCAGGTGCCTTTTGGCAAACTCCAGGCGGGCTGCCATGTGTCTTTTACTAAGGATTGGCTTCCGTCTTGCCACTCTACCATACAGGCCTAATTGGTGGATTGCTGCAGAGATGGTTGTTCTTCTGGTAGGTTCTCCTCTCTCCACAGAGGATCTCTGGAGCTCTGACAGAGTGACCATCGGGTTCTTGGTCACCTCCCTGACTAAGGCCCTTCTCCCCCGATCGCTCAGTTTAGATAGCCGGCCAGCTCTAGGAAGAGTCCTGGTGGTTTCGAACTTCTTCCACTTACGGATGATGGAGGCCACTGTGCTCATTGGGACCTTCAAAGCAGCAGAAATTTATTTGTAACTTTCCCCAGATTTGTGCCTCGAGACAATCCTGTCTCGGAGGTCTACAGACAATTCCTTTGATTTCATGCTTAGTTTGTGCTCTGACATGAACTGTCAACTGTGGGACCTTAAATAGACAGGTGTGCGCCTTTCCAAATCCTGTCCAATCAACTGAATTTACCACAGGTGGACTCCAATTAAGCTGCAGAAACATCTCAAGGATGATCAGGGGAAACAGGATGCACCTGAGCTCAATTTTGAGCTTCATGGCAAAGGCTGTGAATACTTATGTACATGTGCTTTCTCAATTTTTTAATTTTTAATAAATTTGCAAAAACCTCAAGTAAACTTTTGTCATTATGGGGTGTTGTGTGTAGAATTCTGAGGAAAAAAAATTAATTTAATCCATTTTGGAATAAGACTGCAACGTAACAAAATGTGGAAAAACTGATGGGCTGTGAATACTTTCCGGATGCACTATATATATATATATATATATATATATATATATATATATATATACTGTATATTAAAAGCGGCATGGTGGCGGGTTCGCTTCCCGGGTCCTTCGTGCGTGGAGTTTGCATGTTCTCCCAGTGTCTGCGTGGGTTACATCTCACAGTCCAAAGACATGCAGGCTAGGTGCATTGGCGATCCTAGTGTATGCTTGGTGTTTGTGTGTGTGGAATTCCAATAGGAATTCGCCAGGCTAATAAAGTGGAGCACTTTAAAAACACATTATTTTAACATGGCTTTCTCATAACTTCACTTTAATTTAATCCTGATACTCTGTATATTCAATTCATTATAATAACTATTCATTGTGTCTCTAAAATCTGTACTAGCCCCTACTCTCTCTTCTGTTTCTTTTTCCGGTTTCTTTGTGGTGGCGGCCTGCGCCGCCACCATCTACTCAAAGCACCGTGATGTTCCAACATTGATGGATTAAAAGCCAGAAATCTGCATAACCATCATCATCAAGTCCTTCCGTGAGAACCCTAAATACAAAGAGGACTATTTCATTTACAGTTAGGTCCATAAATATTTGGACAGAGAGAACTTTTTTCTAATTTTGGTTCTGTACATTACCACAATGAATTTTAAATGAAACAACTCAGATGCCATTGAAGTGCAGACTTTCAGCTTTAATTTAGTGGGGTGAACAAAACGATTGCATAAAAATGTGAGGCAACTAAAACATTTTTAACACAGTCCCTTCATTTCAGGGGCTCAAAAGTAATTGGACAATTGACTCAAAGGCTATTTCATGGGCAGGTGTTGGCAAGACCGTCGTTATGTCATTATCAATTAAGCAGATAAAAGGCCTGGAGTTGATTTGAGGTGTGGTGCTAGCATGAGGAAGATTTTGCTGTGAACAGACAACATGCGGTCAAAGGAGCTCTCTATGCAGGTGAAAGAAGCCATCCTTAAGCTGCAAAAACAGAAAAAACCCATCCGAGAAATTGCTACAATATTGTGAATGGCAAAATGTACAGTTTGGTACATCCTGAGAAAGAAAGCAAGCACTGGTGAACTCAGCAATGCAAAAAGACCTGGACGTCCATGGAAGACAACAGTGGTGGATGATCGCAGAATCATTTCCATGGTGAAGAGAAACCCCTTCACAACAGCCAACCAAGTGAACAACACTCTCCAGGGGGTAGGCGTATCAATATCCAAGTCTACCATAAAGAGAAGACTGCATGAAAGTAAATACAGAGGGTGCACTGCAAGGTGCAAGCCACTCATAAGCCTCAAGAATAGAAAGGCTAGATTGGACTTTGCTAAAGAACATCTAAAAAAGCCAGCCCAGTTCTGGAAAAAACATTCTTTGGACAGATGAAACCAAGATCAACCTCTACCAGAATTATGGCAAGAAAAAGTATGGAGAAGGCATGGAACAGCTCATTATCCAAAGCATACCACATCATCTGTAAAACACGGTGGAGGCAGTGTGATGGCTTGGGCGTGTATGGCTGCCAGTGGCACTGAGACAATAGTGTTTATTGATGATGTGACACAGGACAGAAGCAGCCGTATGAATTCTGAGGTGTTCAGAGACATACTGTCTGCTCAAATCCAGCTAAATGCAGTCAAATTGATTGGGCGGCGTTTCATGATACAGATGGACAATGACCCAAAACATACAGCCAAAGCAACCCAGGAGTTTATTAAAGCAAAGAAGTGGAAAATTCTTGAATGGCCAAGTCAGTCACCTGATCTTAACCCAATTGAGCATGCATTTCACTTGTTGAAGGCTAAACTTCAGACAGAAAGGCCCACAAACAAACAGTAACTGAAAGCCGCTGCAGTAAAGGCCTGGCAGAGCATTAAAAAGGAGGAAACCCAGCATCAGGTGATGTCCATGAGTTTAAGACTTCTGGCTGTCATTGCCAGCAAAGGGTTTTCAACCAAGTATTAGAAATAAACATTTTATTTCCAGTCATTTAATTTGTTCAATTACTTTTGAGGCTCTGAAATGAAGGAATTGTGTTAAAAAATGCTTTAGTTGCCTGACATTTTAATGCAATCGTTTTGTTCACCCCACTGAATTAAAGCTGAAAGTCTGCACTTCAACTGCATCTGAGTTGTTTCATTTCAAATTCATTGTGGTAATGTACAGAACCAAAATTAGAAAAAAGATCTCTCTGTCTAAATATTTATGGACCTACTGTAACTGTATGTTAGGTAGAATGCCCAGAGGGGACTGGGCGGTCTCGTGGCCTGGAACCCTTGCAGATTTTATTTTTTTCTCCAGCAGTCTGGAGTTTTTTATTGTGTTTTCTGTCCCCCCTTACTCTTATTCTATGTTAATTAATGTTGTCTTTTTTTAATTTCTTACTTTATCTTTTATTTTTCTTTTCTTCATTATGTAAAGCATTTTGAGCTACATTTTTTGTATGAAAATGTGCTATAGAAATAAATATATAGTACTTATATATTTATACATATATATAAATAAATGTTGTTGTTGTGTGTGTGTGCACCCTGCGGTGGGCTGGATAATGGATGGATATATATTGTCACGCACGAGCGCATGGGGAGCGGCTTAAGGACCCGACAGGCGCTGCAATAAGTCGTGCCGGGGGATAATGGCGGGGTACTAACCTCTCTTATTCTGTCTCTCCAGAAAGAATGAAGCACCACCGCCATGACCATACCAGGAAAACTGTTGATCCCACCCACTTCCAGGTTCCTTTATTACCTCTGGTCCCCTCCTGATGACGTCAATTACCCTATACCACCACAACTACACCATCATTTTCATCACTTCCTGTCCATCACTAGAAATTGTCCGCCTGCCATTTTTTGTTGTTGTTTGTCTGTACGAAAATTACTGACGGAAACCTTCTTTACTTTGCAGTATACGGGGCCTAAAAACCCCAAACCTTCACAATTGGCTTGTGTTTCTTTACTATATATATATATATATATATATATATAGCAGAAATGGTGAGTACACTTGACTTGAACATTCATAGTATTCATACTCTTTCTCTGTACTGTTACCAATCATTTGCTCAGATGTTGATGTGCTTGCCGCTTCCTGAGCAGCTCTTCTTTTCTCCACCCTGGTGGCCTGCTTCTTCTCTTCTTTCGTCTGCATCTTTTTACGTTAAAACTGATTAAGTCAGTGTTTGTGTTGTAATTACTTAGTACGTTTTCTTTAATTTTTCACTTAATCTGGCACTTAAGTCTTCAATCTGCCTCAAGAATCATTTAAGATATGAAGAGGTAGTGGAAGTGACGGCGAAGGTGGCAGGGATGAGGACGGTGCTGTACACATGCGCTGAACGGCCACTCTGCTGGCTGCTGCTGAGAGTTGATTCTACGTTGATTAAACGCTTTGCAAGCTACAGGTGATTTAAAATCCTGGACAGACAAATGAACAGCCACAGTAGCATATTATATATTGAGATATACTGTGTGTATATATATATATATATATATATATTGTGATGAACGGCCAGGTCCCATGGCCGGCCGGGACGCCCCTGCTGTGTATGTTCCGGGGGAGCAGCCATGGACAGCTCAATACATCCCCTGGGGCGCTTGGTGGCAGCCACCCTGGCCGACGCTGATTCCACAACCTCCCGCAGGGCTCCATGGGAGATGGAGTCCTCCACAGCTTGGTTGGGGCCCGGGGTGGCCGGTAGGGGGGGCTGTCTCCTTCCAACAGCCCGGCTGGACGAATCTGCAGCCCCACCTGGAAGTGCAATTAGGACCAGGTGGTCAAGCACCTGGAACGCTTCCAGGTGGGTTATAAAAAGGGCCAGCCACCACCACTCGAGAGCCAGAGTCGGGAGGAGGAGGACTAAGTCTGAGGAGGAGTGGTGGTGCCAGAAGAAGGGTTGTTGTGGTTATTGTGAGTGTTTTGGGACTGTGTTGGGCCTGTGGGACACGGGGAAGGCGTGCCCCACGGCTGAAGAAAAATAAAAGTCTGTTTATTTAAGTACGTGCCTCTGCATCAGTCTGTACCAGGTCGGGCGCTATATTGCGCCTTTCACAATATATATACTATATATATATATATATATATATACAGTATATATATATATATATATATATATATATATTATCACACATGTGCGCATGGGAGGCAGCTAAAGGGCTTGAGTAAGGGCAGTTCCAAGTCATACCGAGATGTGGCAGAGTGCACTGACTCTTTTACTCCCTTTCCTGTAGACCATTCACGGGAGATTCCACATGGCTCTCTTGACGTCACTTCCGGGACCGAGCCTATGGAAGGAGGCCTTGCCGGCTCCGGCCCCTGTGATGTCAGCAGCCAGGAAACCAATTATACGGGTGGCTGCCCCAAACCTTTCTATGACTCTGAGTCGAGTTTGTGACACTGCCGTAGTCAGCAGGATGGAGAAGTCCTGGAAGAGAAGGGGACAGGACCTGCAATGCACCCAGGTGGGAGTGTACCGGTGCCGAGTTTTCAGGCGGAGCGGGCTCCGCTCCTGGCATGTTTACTTAGGCAACCTGGAGAGACCAGGGAGTGTGCAGGAGGGGCTCACAGAGTTGGGCTGCTCCGGAGGAGGGAGGCAAAAGGGGCTTATTATGCTCTCTTGGAGGAGAGTGCCCACCTCCCTGTGAAACCAGAGCCCCAATTACCACCTAGGGGTGCCCCAGACTGGCAGGTGAGTAAAATAAAAAACTGGAGGTTGGACCCAGAGCGGCCAACCCACAGACATGCCTGGTCCTTCTGGGCAATGGTAGGGCAATGGTTACGGCCATCTGAGAACAAGCCCTACCAAATAATAGAGCAGGGAGCCTGCTATCTGCTCCTGAAAGCACTTCCCCGTGGCTTCACCCAGCCGGTCTGGGATAAGCAGTTTAAGAACATGGCAGAGCTCATAGAGCTTTTGGAGACACAAAGGACGGCCTCACAATCTGAGGGAGCAGAACCGTTCCTTTGTCGAACTCAGCCGGAGTACGTCCCAAAACCTATCCCAAACCAGCCAAGAAAAAAGGCCCAGACCCTCTCAGCCTTTTGCATTTTCAATTTAGAGAAACGGCGGCTTCTTTTAAAAGGGAACAGTGGAATGACGACTCCCTTAAGTTTGCCAGAAATGCAGTGATCCTGGTCAACGGAAGGCACACTCACCCACATGCCACAGGGTCCTCACTTTGTGTTGGAAAATGAGCTTCTCTATCGCGTAGTTGAGCATGATGGGCAGGAGAGACGGCTATTGCTAATCCCGCCGACCTTCCAGCGGCAGGTCTGTGAGTTAGCACATGCTCACCTCCTAGGTGGCCACTTGGGCACCGAGAAAACCCTGGAGTGATCAAGCTCCGCTTTTATTGGCCGGGAATCAATGAGGAGGTTCGTCGCTTTTGCACTTCCTGCCCGGAGTGTCAATTGCGACACATTCCTAGGAAGGACCGTGCTCCTCTTGTTCTTATTCCCGTAATTGATGTTCCCTTTCACAGAATTGGGGTCGATTTAGTAGGGCCCCTAGAGCACTCAGCCCGAGGACACAAGTATATTTTAGTCCTTGTGGATTATGCTACCAAATACCCCAAATCTGTTCTGTTGTGCTCAGCCACTTCTAAAGCCATCGCACAATTAGTAGGGGTCTTTGTGCACTTTGGCATCCCTAAAGAAATCCTGACAGATCAAGGGACACCTTTTACCTTGGAGACGTTCAAGGAGACTGCCAAATTACTTAAAATAAAGCATTTAAAGGCCGCTGTATATCATCCTCAAACCGACGGTTTGGTAGAAAGGTTCAATCAGACTCTCAAACAAATACTTCGTAAGGTGGTCAGCGAGGATGGAAGGAACTGGGATCAGCTCCTCCCCCTCGCCCTTTTTGCCAGCTAACATTGTGGAAGAAAACCCCCCTGAGAAAGACAGGACAAGTTCAATCAATTAGATTTTTATTCAGCTACAGCTGAGTACCTGGATTCTATGTTGTAAGGCAACGATTGGCTTTTTATAATTTCTTCTTCCTCCCCCTTCCCCTTACTTAATCAAAAAGCATAATATTGTTTACTTAAGCATTTAATTTTATTACGCTAATGGGCCATCTGTTCTTATTTTTTTTCACTTGTCAGATTGACCCTAAAGAAGGAAAGGTCATCTTTCCTATGTCAAATAGATGCGTTCCTAAGAAACTGGAAATTTTCCTAGGTCATCTTACTGCACCATGTCTTACAACAGACGCCTGTATGAATAACTTGCCGTTATAGCAAAACGGCTTTGTCAGTTATTAACCCTAAGTAGCTTGCAAGCAGTTAATTTTTCTTGTATAACATCTTGGTGCCAGATACCACAGTAAAACTTGTGGACTCCATGTCTCAATGGGGCAGAGCAGTTTGGACAACAATATTAGGTAGGTGGTTTTAATGCTGTGGCTGACCAGTGTGTGTGTGAGGCAGCCACCCATATAATATGCCCTGGCTGCAAATGGGTAAATAGTTGTGAGATGTTCACAAGTCAGAGTCCAAAACAGAACTGATGCCAGTTGCCAAAGGTGGCAGGTTTATTTGCCGAGATCAAAAGTGATGTCATCAAAGTCCCCAAACCAGAGGTGACATCGTCAAAAGCCCTGTAACAGGATTTGACGTCATCAGAGGCGCCAGAAACAGGAGTGATGTCATCAAAGGGCCCCAGAACTGGAAGTGACGTCATCAAAGGGCTGGAGCCGAAAGTGTCATCATCAGAGGTGGCTGAACCGTGCGGGATTTCCCGTGGATGGTCTGCAAGGGATTGAGAAAGAAAGTCATTGCACCTCGCTGCCCCCTGGTCTGGGGTGGAATTACTATTATTCAGGCCCTTTAGCTGTCTCACAATTGCACATGTGTGACAAGGCACCCCCCCCCCCCCCCCCCCCCCACTCAGCCCAGAACCATTGGGTCGAGCAGCCCTGACCAAGAGGTAGTTGAGAGAGAGCATCGGCGTTGGCATAGAGAAAACCCTTATGATGAACAAGCGAAAACTTATACAGTTGAAGGTCAAGAATCCACCTGGTGACCCGTGGATTCGACTCCACTTTAAGGATGCATGATCCGTAACAAGAGTAAACACAAAACCCAAGAGGTAGTACCTCAAGTGTGTAATTGCCCATTTATTCGCAAGGGCTTCCCTTTTCACCACCGCATATCTGGCTTCCTGATGTAACAGTTTCCGGCTCAGGAACATTACAGGGTGTTCAACACTATCAACGCTTTGGCTCAGCACGGCTCCCGGGCCTGTGTCTGAAGCGTCCATCTGGAGAATAAAAGGAAATGAAACGTTAGGTACTTTCAATACTGGTGCTGATGTCAGGGCCTGTTTTAAGTCACCAAATGCAGCGTCTGTCTTATGAATCCATACCACGATATTAGGGGCCTTCTTCTTTGTTAAATCACTCAAAGGTGCCACTTTCTCAGAAAACTGAGGTACAAACCGACGGTAATACCCAGCTAAACCGAGAAATGCCTGGACTTGCCACTTGGTTCATTGGCACGGCCATTTCAATATGGCATCTACTTTTGACCACTGTGGCTTTACAGTACCCCAACTCGCCAGATAGCCTAAATATTTAGTTTCTTTCAACCCAAAAAAACAATTTTTCGAATTGATCCAAAGGCTGGTTTCACCCAGTGTCCGTAATACTGCTCAGACCTGCTATATGTGTTCCTTCCATGTGCTGGAATAAATGAGTACGCCATCCAAGTAGGCAGCACTATACGCGTTATGAGGGGGGAGCACTTTATCCACCAGACGCTGGAAAGTTGCAGGAGCCCCATGTAACCCGAATGAGAGGACACAATACTGTCAGTGTCCACTAGGGGTGCTAAATGTGGTCTTGACCTTAGAGGAGTTCATTGAATAAACCTGCCAGTACCCTTTCGCCATGTCAAGCGTGGTCAAATAATTTGCCTGTCCAAGCCTCTGAAGGAGGTTGTGAACTCGAGGCATTGGATAAGCATCGAATTGGGAGACTTGATTTAGTCAGCGGAAGTCATTGCAAAACCTCCAACATCCATCTGGCTTTCTAACAAAGACTATCGGACTGGACCAGGGACTATGACTCTCCTCTATAACTCCTAGTTCCAGCATGCACTTGATTTCAAGCTCCACTTCTGCTTTCTTTGCCTCGAGAAGACGATAGGAGCACTCTTGAAATATAACACCGGGTTCTGTCAAAATGTTATGTGAGGTCCTTCATGGTTTTTCGTTCACCACCTCCAGGATGGACAGGATAACTGCTTCGAGTTCCCATCTCTGTCCAGAATTTAATTTTGTACTTAAGTTAAGTATGTTTCTCTGAGCAAAGAATGAGCAGTGCTGATCGGAGGATGGATCGGGATCCCTTTCCTTCCACGGTTTCAGCAAGTTTACATAATATACCTGCTAGCTCGGCTGACAATTGGGTTGTTTCACCAAATAATCGGCAAGTCCTTTCCTCTCCTTAACTTCATAGGGGCCTTGCCAATGGGCTAGCAATTTAGAATGGGAGGTGGGAACTAACACCATGACACGGTCCCCCAGATGGAATTCTTGGAGAGTCGTGCCATGGTCATAATAGTGGGCCTGTGCTGCTTGCACCTTTTCCATGTGACATTTTAGTTTGGGTCGAATTTTTCCAAATCTATTGGGTAACTGCAGGATACACTCTAATATATTTATAAGAGCCTCTCCTTCCCATCCTTCTTTCAAAATAACTAATATGCCCCGGGTTTTCATCCATATAGTAATTCAAAAGGCGAGAACCGCGTAGAGGCTTGTTGGATTTCCTGATAGGCAAAGAGGATGAGGCGGAAGAGCTGATCCCAGTTCCTCACATCCCAGCTGACCACCTTGCGAAGCATTTGCTGGAGAGTCTGATTAAACCTCTCGACTAGACCGTTGAATTGAGGATGATACACCATGGTCTTTAAGTGCTTTATTTTAAGTAACCTGGCCATCTCCTTGAACGTCTCCATGGTAAAAGGCATACCTTGGTCTGTAAGGACTTCTTTAGGGATGCTGAATCATCCAGAGACCCCTACCAATTCCTGTGTGATAGGCTTAGATGTGGCTGAGTGCAAAGGAATAGCCTCTGGATATCGGAGAACTAATAAATATTTATGTCCTTGGGCTGAGGGTTCTGGGGGTCCTACTATATCGAGCCCAATTCTTTCAAAGGGGACATCAATCAAGGGAAGGGGAATGAGAGGAGCTCTGTCCCTCATAGGAATCTGCTGCAATTGACACTCTGGACAAGAGATGCAAAAACTGCGAACTTCCTCATTAATTCCCAGCCTAGAGTTTTTTTGGTGCCCAAATGGCATCCTAGGAGGTGGATGTGCACCAATTCACAGACCTGCCGCTGGTAGGTTTGTGGGATTAACAACAACTTCTGCACCTCCCCCTCATGCTACCCGATGCAAAAGATAATTTTCTATCACTAAGTGAGGACCCTGTGGCATGCACTGTTGATTGTGTTGGCCATTGACTAGTACAAATGCATTTTTAGCAAATTTCACGGAGTGGTTTTTCCACTTCTCCCTTTTGAAAAAAGCCGGTGTCTCTCTAAACTGAAATTGTATCTCGGAGAGAGGGTCTGGTTTGACTTCAAGGTTTGGGGATTCCTTCCACCTCGTCGAGGCACTAGGTGATGACGTTTCTACCTGCGACGGTCCAGGAACCTCCCCATCTGTCTCCTGGTCTTCCATATCTCTCTCCTCTGGCTGATTACACGGCATGGAGACAGCTTGAGATGGGTCATTCCCGTGTATAACTAGGTCTAAATTACGTTTGAGAGTAGTCAGTACTACAATGTATTTATTGTTAGACCAGTCCCACCCCAGAATCACCGAAAAAGTTGGATTTGGGAGGACCGCTACAGGGAATTTTTTTAGTGATCCTCTATGGCTGATGAAACATAGGGCAGTTTAATATTGTAGGATTTCTCTGTGTATACAAGTTATACTGGTCTTTATTTTTATCCACTGTTGCGGTATTACATTTCAGCGATCAACAATGGAAATGTTGCTGCCGGAATCAAAGAGTGCTTCAACTCTAAACCTGTTTACAATTACTACTCCTCTATATGATATCGTCAGTTTGTAAGTCCACATAACCCTCCTCTCTATCTCCACCTGCATTCCTCTTCATTCCCTAATAAGTTGCATGGCCACATGTCCATGGATTACGGAACAGGCTCCGGTATGTATGAAAGAGGCTGATTCTGTGGGACGTAATCCCCATGGTGTCTGCTAAAGGACCGTTCTGCTCTTTTAGATTGCGAGGCTGTCTTAGATCTTTCAATGAATTTGATAAGCTCCTCCAGACTGGCTGGGTGAAATATTTGGGAATATTCTTTATCAAAAGTAAGCAGGCTATTTGTTGTACAATCTGGAATGTGGTACACTCATATGGCATTAGGCATAGTGACACTTTTTCCCAGAGAGAAAAGACTTGCTCCTGGGTTGGCCGCTCTGAGTCGAACTTACGTTTTTTACATTTTTCCATCTGCTGGTCTGGGGATGCCCCAGACACCAGTGGGAGGAACAGCTCTCTCCTTCGAGAGAGCACAGTAAGCCTATTTTGACCAGAGCAGGGTAAAATAATTAGCCAGCCATGGATATCTCAGAGCGTTAACTTCTTTATTTTATGACAGGCACATACTGATCTCCAAACAAGAAGACATTCTTTTTAATTCTAGACTCCTTTTATATCCTTTCAACAGGTAACACATTTTTTAAAAACTCCCCCTAGCGTTCTGGCAGAAACTACAACTGAACACAACATTTTCCTCTTTTTTTTTTTAAAGAAAAGCTTTGCTTCTGCCTGCTAATGAGATTAACACAACAAAAATTCCCAGAACTTCCATGTAATCAAGCAAAGAAATAATTAAAGTTAAGAGAACCTGATATGTATATTCCACAACCAGAATAAAGCAAATGCAAGTATATTATTACACAGGTTCAGCAATATTATTTTAAGTAACATAGTCCTTCAACCAGTTTGGTGGGTGAGTACTGCATTTGGGTCTGGGTGACTGAGGAAGCTCTGGTGATTTGACTTCCTTCTGGACAGGTGTAGACGCACAGTCTGGAAAAGCAACCAGATTAGATGCATTCCAGGTTTTTCCATCACTCAAAATGTATGTATGAGCACCCAGTTTCTTATTGATAGTGATAGGGTTGCTGAACTTCTGGTGTCCTTTTGGATCATGCAGAGGATTTCAGACCCTCACCTTATCCCCTATTTTGAAACTAGGCAAGCGAGCACCCCGTTTGGTGTCAGTGTAGACTTTCATCTTGTTCTGGTGTGGCATAACTGTGGTACGGACATCACTGGCAGACTGTAAACCTGAACAACAACATTTATTTATATAGCACATTTTCATACAAAAAGTAGCTTAAAGTGCTTTACATAATGAAGAAAAGAAAAAATACAAAATTAAAATAAGACAACATTAGTTAACATAGAAAGGAGTAAGGTCCGATGGCCAGGGTGGACAGAAAAAACAAAAAAAAACTCCAGACGGCTGGAGAAAAAAATAAAATCTGTAGGGGTTCCAGGCCACGAGACCACCCAGTCCCCTCTGGGCATTCTACCTAACATAAATGAAATAGTCCTTTTTGTAGTTAGGGTTCTCACGGAGTCACTTGATGGTGAATGGTCATACAGACTTCTGGCTTTTAATCCATCCATCATTTTTGGAACATCATGGTGTTTGGGTAGATGGTGGTGGCGCAAGCCACCACCAAAAGGACACCAGAAAAGGAAACAGAAGAGAGAGTAGGGGTTAATACAGATTTTGAATGAATAGTTATTATAATCAATTGGATATACAGAGTATCAGGATTAAATTACAGTGAAGTTATGAGAAGGCCATGTTAAAATAATGTGTTTTCAGCAGTTTTTTAAAGTACTCCACTGTATTAGCCTGGCGAATTCCTACTGGCAGGCTATTCCAGATTTTAGGTGCATAACAGCAGAAAGCCGCCTCACCACTTCTTTTAAGTTTTGCTCTTGGAATTCTAAGGAGACACTCAGTTGAGGATCTGAGGTTGCGATTTGGAATATAAGACGTCAGACATTCCGATATATAAGATGGAGCGAGATTATTTAAGGCTTTATAAACCATAAGCAGAATTTTAAAATCAATCCTGAATGACACAGGTAACCAGTGTAGTGACATCAAAACTGGAGAGATGTGTTCGGATTTTCTTTTCCTGGTAAGGATTCTAGCAGCTGCATTCTGCACTAGTTGCAAACGATTTATGTCTTTTTTGGGTAATTCTGAGAAGAGTGCGTTACAGTAATCTAGCCAACTGAAAACAAACGCGTGAACTAATTTCTCAGCATCTTTCGATGATATAAGAGGTCTAACTTTTGCTATGTTTCTTAAGTGAAAAAATGCTGTCCTAGTGATCTGATTAATATGCGATTTAAAACTCAGATTACAGTCAACAGTTACCCCTAAGCTTTTTACCTCCGTTTTGACTTTTAATCCTAATGCATCAAGTTTATTTCTAATAGCCTCATTGTATCCATTATTGCCAATCACTAAGATTTCGGTTTTCTCTTTATTTAATTTGAGAAAGTTACTATTCATCCATTCTGAGATACAGGTTAGACATTGTGTTAGTGAATCTAGAGAATGGGGGTTATCAGGTGCTATTGATAAATACAGCTGTGTGTCATCAGCATAGCTGTGGTAGCTCACGTTATGTCCCGAGATAATCTGACCTAATGGAAGCATGTAGATTGAGAAGAGCAGCGGACCCAGGATAGAACCTTGTGGAACACCATATAGGATATCATGTGTCTTTGAATTATAATTACCACAACTAACAAAGAATTTTCTCCCTGCCAGGTAGGATTCAAACCAATTTAAGACACTGCCAGAGAGGCCCACCCACTGACTAAGGCGATTCTTAAGAATATTATGATCAATGGTGTCAAATGCGGCACTCAGATCTAAGAGGATGACAACAGATAAATGGCCTCTGTCTGAATTTACTCGCAAGTCATTTACTACTTTAACGAGTGCAGTTTCTGTGCTGTGATTTGTTCTAAAACCTGACTGAAATTTATCAAGAATAGCATGTTTATTGAGGTGCTCATTTAACTGCATAATGACTGCCTTCTCTAGAATTTTACTTAAGAAAGGCAGGTTAGAGATGGGTCTATAATTTTCAAGAGCAGAGGGGTCGAGATTATTTTTCTTAAGTAGGGGTTTAACTACCGCAGTCTTAAGACAGTCTGGGAAGACCCCCGTATCTAATGACGAATTTACTATATCAAGAACATTATCAATTAGCACACCCGATACTTCTTTGAAAAAATTTGTTGGTATTGGATCAAGGGCACAGGTGGAGGGTTTCATTTGAGAAATTATTTTATGTAAATCAGGTAAATCTATCCTAGTGAATGAATTTAATTTGTTTATTAGTGAATACTGGGGTTTAGGAGGATCCTTCGTGTTGGGGAGATATACTATGTTATTTCTAATATCATTAATTTTTTGATTGAAAAATACAGCGATAGCCTCACAGGTTTTACTGGAAGTACTTAGGAGGCATTTCTTTGAGTTACCTGGGTTTAACAGACGATCAATCGTCGAAAATAAGACTCTGGGATTACTAGCATTGTTATTTATAATCTTAGAGAAATGGTAGCACCTGTCAAGACGGACTGTGTTATTGTATTCTGTTATTTTAACTTTTAATATTTCATAGTCAATAGTTAGTTTAGTTTTCCTCCATTTACGCTCAGCTCTATGGCATGTTCTCTTTAAATCAGACACTCTTTGGGTCTTCCATGGTATAACAATGCTAGAAAATTTTTTAACTGTCTTTTCAGGTGCAACTAAGTCAACAGCAGCCCTCACTTTAGTATTAAATCTTTCCACCTTATTAGTTACATTATCCTCGCTATTATAGTTGGCACTGTAAACGGACTGATTGCTTAGAATGTTTGTAAGTTTTAAAGCTGCTGATGAGTCAAAGAAGCGTTTTTTAACAATATGCTTCTCGTGAGTGTTTTCTATCATTATTTCTATATTAAAAAGTAGAAGAAAATGGTCTGATAGACCCGTATCAATGACCTGTTTTATATCAACCTTTAGTCCTTTAGTAATTACTAAGTCTAACGTATGACCTGCTTTATGTGTAGGCTGATTAACGAGCTGTCTCAAATCAAAAGAGTCCAGGAGGTTCATAAAATCGTTTACTTTTTGGTCACACTGATTATCTATATGAAAATTTAAGTCGCCGACTATTAAGAGTGTGTCATAGCTCGTAATTAAGATTGACATCAAGTTAGAGAATTCCTCAAAGAAAGACGCGTTGAATTTAGGAGGTCTATACACGGTGTGATCGAACAAAGAAAGTCACAAATACAAAATAAAGATTTGGGGACCGTCCCCGTATATTGTCGTGCAGACAATACTGAAAAATGCAGTGATTCAAAGTCCTGAAAGTACAATGAATAATCTTACTGAAACAAAATGGTGGTTTTATAGAACAAAAACAGGTGACAGGAAATGGTTGGCATAATGGTGATGTGGCAACAGGAACCGGAAGTGACGTTATTTTGAGGAGCCGGACGTGAGGTGGTTTGAGGGAGCCGGAAGTGATGTCATCAATATTGGCCGGAAGTGACGTCATCGCGGCCATTTTGAAAACCCGGAAGTTGCGGGATTAATTCTCTTCTTGTTTCCTGTTGGCAAAAGAGAGTTCAGGTAAGTACCACGTGACATCCCTTTATCTCGCGATGTTTTACTCACCTTTAGGCTCTTTGACTGCCTCCTAATCGTACATGTGTGACAACGGATAATACTAGAACGTGAGAATCTCCATGAATAACAACGGCGAGATACTCAAAGGACTTGAATTTACCAAAACTGACATCTTTACATTTTAACCTGCTTGAGTAAATGTTTGCTAGTCCGCCACCTCTCTTTCCTTGGCAATCAGCACGAGTAAAACTGTAATCCAGAGGCGCAGATTCGATTAAAACAGCTGTGCCATCTGAGCTAAGCCACGTTTCACTTAGTGCAATAAAATCTATTTTTTTATCACTAATAAGATCGTTGATAAAAAACGTCTTGTTAGTTAAAGCTCTAATATTTAATAGTGCCATATTTAATGTTTCGGAGGAGCAGAGATTAATACTATGTGCGTTATTGATATATGGAACAGGAACTAAGTTATTTTTATTAGCACCGCTCTGTGTGTATTTTTTGTTTAATCTATAATCTGTTTTTATAGTTTTAATACATTGTTCATCTAAAGTAGTAACTTTAACTAAATTATTGGTGTTTATGCCGTATTGCCTAGATTTTCTATGTGCATTAAGATTGGTTATTACAGTATTTATGTTGTGCACTTTTATGGAATATTTTATTAAACAATTATCATGACCAAGCACAGGAGTAGCATTTCGGAAGGGGTTAAAAGCAGAGATAGATAGTCAAGACAAATGAATTACCTTGGATATGTTTTCGGAGAGGACCCTGGCGCCGAAACTGTTTGGATGCAGGCCATCTCGCTTGAAAAAACGCGGTCTTTCCCAAAAGAGGTCCCAGTTGTTGATGTACCCGATGTCTTGATTCTTGCAGAAGCCCTGCAGCCAGTTGTTTAAACCTAGCAGACGACTGTAGTACTCGTTTGATCATCTGACGAGAGGGAGTGGACCGAGATGAAGATCTTTGCCGATGGGGTCCTCTCCTTTGTGTCTTTAATTAATGCCGTGAAGTCTGCCTTGAGGATCTCCGACTGTCGGTGCCTTATATCGTTTACGCCAGCATGCAAAACAATTGCTCCAACTGCCCTGTTCTTGTGCTTCTTGTAGATTGCTGGCGCACATCTCATCACATCTCGGACACGAGCACCGGGAAAACAAGAAACAAAAGATTTTCTATTAGGGCAAGTGATATTGAGGTTCCTAACGATAGAATCACCTACCACTATTACATCACCAGGAGCTGAAGGCGAACTGGGGACGCTTAGAGGGTCGAACCGGTTCTGAGTTGCGATGCTTGCCTGTGCCGATGGAGGTGTTCTGGCCTTGAACCCCCGCCTGCATAGCTGAAATACACCGAGGTCATTATCGGTGTCGCTCCTACGAGGAGCGGGGGTGAAGTTGACTTGAGCGGCACAACGCGGCGTTGATGTTACGCTGATAACAGATGGCGAGGACGGTTTATCCAACAGCCGAGCCTTCAGACCTCTAAGGTATCTTCGTCTGGACAGGAGTTTCTGAATCTGTTCGTCGAGTGCCTGGAGTTCCTCTACTACCACTGCAACGCGATCCACCTAACTGTCGGCCATTGTCTGCTTCCGCTTCCGCTTCGTGCCCTAGGAAGAATGAGAGAGAGAGATTGGTTAGAAGCAATCATCAACGATAGCTGAAGAAGTAGGTGGTAGTATGGTCAATTTTGTGCGCATCTGTCCACCATGAAGGAGTTCAAATGGAGAAACGCCAGTAGTTGCGTATGGAGTAGCACGGTAGACATGCAAAAAGTCTGTAATGGCAGCTTTCCAGGGACGGTGTTCTTGAATAGCTAGTTGAATCGTATGTTTCAGTACACGATTGAATCGCTCTACATCTCCATTGGCAGAAGGGTAATACAGTGAGGAGTGGTGATGTTTAATCTGTCTTTCTTCCAGAAAATCAGCAAAAGCAGCAGAGGTAAACTGAACCCCATTATCTGCCACCAGACTCGCGGGATTACCATGGTGACTGAAAATAGAAGACAGGAATGTGAGTACATTAGCAGTAGTTATGGAAGGGGTGAAGGCTACTTCCGGCCACTTGCTGTGGTAGTCAATCAGGGTCAAGGCATATCTACAGTCCCATGTAGCAGTGTCAAAGGGTCCTACAATGTCCAAAGCCACTTTTTCGCATGGGCCATCTGAAAAAGGTGTAGGCTGTAAGGGAGCGGGTGTGGATGAGCTGTTTTGTCATTCATCTGGCATGTCTGACAAGAACTAATGGCAGTACAAACATCAGTGTCCATCTTTGGCCACCAGTAAAGGTCTCTGAGTCGTTGTTTGGTGCATAGTACACCTTGGTGACTCTCGTGTGCAATTGCAATTAATGATGAACGAAGGCTAGCTGGCACAATCAGACGTGAACCACAAAACACAAAGTTGTCACTGACAGAAAGTTCCAGACGGAGCTTGTAGTATGGCAGTAGATTAGCATCCAAAGCCTTTGGAGAAGGAGGCCAGCTTCGCAAAATCTGTGTACATAGCTTAGTGAGGTCTGGACATTCAGCACAAGCAGACTCCAAATCAGTAGGAGACAATGTCTTATGTACCACAGACAGGAGAGCAACAAACTCTGGTTCAGCATCGTCAGCAGCTGCAGGAGCAACAGGTAAGGGCAGACGAGACAGGCAGTCAGCAGGAGCATTCTGAGAACCTGGGCGATATATTACATCATAGTTAAATGACAGAAGACATGCAGACCATCTCGCAATGAGCATCCCAGCACGACCAATCCCCTTGGTGGTCAACAGAGTTGTCAATGCCTGATGGTCCGTTTGCAGGGTGAAACAACGTCCCCACAGGTATGTTCGCCACTTCTCTACCGCCCACACACAGGCCAGTGCTTCTTTTTCCACTATTGAATATTTACGCTCTGTAGTGGAAAGAGTCCATGAAGCAAATGCCACAGTTCTTTCTACGTTGTCAGAACCGAGTTGAGAAAGAATGGCTCCCAGACCGTAGTCAGAAGCATCAGTGGAAACTACAGTATGCAGTGTAGGGTCAAAAAGTGCCAAAGCAGGGCTATCCATTAGCAGCATTTTTTTACCTGCTCAAAGCTCTTCTGTGCATCAGCCGTCCACTGGAATGCACCTACAGGCTGTCTCAAGCATGTGCGTATTGGATTTAATGACAGTAGCATGGTTTGTTAGAATTTTAGAGTACCAAGACAGCAGCCCAAGGAAAGAACACAAAGTAGCAGTATCTGTGGGTGCACAAGCATTCATGATGGCTTGTACATGGCCCTTATCAGGAAGCAGGCCGTCAGCAGACACTATATGCCCAAGGAAGGGTAGGCTGGACTGACGAAACTTGCACTTGTCATTGTTTAGCTGCATGCCAGCAGCTTTCAGCTGGCATAACACAGAATGTAAGGTCTTGTCATGGGGTAGTCAAGTGAGGTCCATGTACTATTATATCATCCAAGCAATTCTCCACTCAGGTAAGCCAGCGAGAATAGCAGTCATCATTTTCTGGAAGGTGGAGGGTGCAGACGCCAAACCATAAGGAACCCGATAAAACCTGAAGAGGCCCTCATGTGTAATGAAAGCAGTCAGGTCTTGACTGTCCTCATGCAGTGGCACTTGGTAGTAGGCACTGGTTAAATCAATGGTAGAAAATACCATAGCCCCTCTGAGTGCAGAAAGGAGTTCATCCATATGGGGCAAGGGAAAAGAATCTACAATAACTGCTTTATTGGGCTCTCGCAGATCAATACACATGCAAATGTTACCAGATTTGCGCTGAGTGACTACAATAGGTGAGACCCAGGCAGAAGCATCAATTCATTCTATGACACCAGTAGGTGATCAAGTTCTTCATACACAGCATCTCTAACCAACAGAGGTAAGCGGCGCAGCTTCTGTCGCACAGGAGGTACTGTCTCATCAATCTTAATGCGGTGGATGAAGTTTTTAACACAGTCAATGGACATGGACACAGGCAAAGTGGAAGCTGCAGCATCAGAAGGCATAGCTTTATTGTTCACAATGTGCACATGTAAAAGTGACATTAAGTCTCTACCCATTAGTGGGGCTCCATTTTCCACAATGGAAAATGTAGCCACATGTAAACACACAGTTACAGATAGGCACCCAAGTACAGGGTTATGAGATTTTGAATACGTCACAAGTCTCACTGTAGGTTTTGTCAGAGGAATGTTGCTGAAGTGACGGGTGTAAATACAGTGTGGTAATATTGGGACTGATGAGCCAGCGTCAACAATCAGGTCCAGTGAGCAGGAATGTGAGCCTGGAGCTGAGATTTCCACTGCACAAGTAATTTTAGCAGGTGTATGTATTGTATTTTCTGTATATAGTACAGTAACTTCTGGAAATTCAACCTCACGTACTTTGCATGTACAGGGTTGGGCAGAGCGACACACTTTAGCAAAATTCCCAGTATTTTTGCAGTGCCTACAAGTTGCTTTTGTGGCAGGGCAGCTCACGGAGTTAACCAGGTGTGACTGTGATCCACATCGAAAGCACGCTTTCCCCTTAGTAGGGTTAGCAGACATAGTAGTAGCAAGTGTCTGTTGCTGTCTGGGTTTATTCCTCTGTTTATGCTGCACTGTCTGTACTGGCATGACGCTGGAGTTCCTAGAAATGATTTTAACTTGATCTGTTGCTGCTTCTATCTGAGTAGCGAGTTACTGCTTTATCCAACGTAAAGTCTGGCTCCAAAAGCAATCTTTCCCGTATGCGTGGGCTATATGCATGCTTAATCAATTGGTCACAAATCATTTTGTCCATGCATTCAGCAAATTCACATGTTACGACAAGCTCATGTAGTGCCGCCACGTATTGTAAAACGGTTTCTTGTCATCCCTGGGTCCTCTTACGAAATGCATGGCGCTCAACAACCACATTAGCTTTAGGTATAAAGTATACTTTCAAAGCTTCTACAGCAGTATCGAACGTTGTACCTGTGTTAGGCAGGGTGTAAAAAATTCGCTGACACACAGCTCTCTTCCTAACATCAGGCCAAGCATCCCCAGTAGCGTCAATTACAAGCAGATAGTTATTGAACATCTGAAGCCACATTGCGAAAGGGTACTGCAGGCTCGCCTAGACTCGGAAGAAAAAAGCTTGGAAAAGGCACATTAGCAACTGCCATTTTCACTGCAAGCATGCACAATATAAAGAGAAGAATCTAGTCGCCAATTTTGTTGTGACCAGAGCAGGTAAAATAATTAGCCAGCCATGGATAACTCAGAACATTAACTTCTTTATTTTATGACAGGCACATACTGATCTCCAATCAAGAAGACATTCTTTTTATTTCTAGACTCCTTTGCTATCCTTTCAACAGGTAACACAGTTTTTAAAAACTCCCCCTAGCTTTCTGGCAGAAACTACAACTGAACACAACAAAGCCCACTTTGCATCCCCCATAGGAACTAGTCCACTCCTGTGTGTCTCTCCCACACACTCCTTTTGTTTCTTTACTAGCCCAGTTATGTGTATTGGAAGCAGAGCCTGCACCACACTCGGAAACTCAGCCTGGTACTCTCCCACCTTGTTATACTTCAGGTCCTGTCCTGGTTTCTTCTAGGCTTTAAGCATCCTGTTGACTACACCACTGTCACAAGAACAACTAGAAGACATCATAAAAAGGTTTGGTGCAACCACCCATATGATATGCCCTGGCTGCAAATGGGTAAATAGTTGTGAGATGTTCACATGTCAGAATCCAAAACCGAACTGATTCTGGTTGCCAAAGATGGTGGCTTTATTTACTGAGACCCGAAGTGACATCATCAAAGGGTCCAGAACCAGACGAGATGTCATCAAAGGAGCCAGAACAGGAAGTGCTATCATCAGAGGTGCCAGAATCATGCAGGATTTCCCGTGGGTGGTCTGCAAGGGATTGAGAAAGAAAGTCAGTGCACCTCGCTGCCCCCTGGTCTGGTGTGGAATTACTATACTATTACTATTGTAAGAAAGGTGCTATATATGCGCTCAACACTACACAAACTGACAACGGAGGCATGTTAAAATTAAACCAAAAGGATTTATTTTTCTTCAGCTGGGGGACACATCTTCCCCATGCCCCTCAGCCACAGCACATGTCCCAAAAGCACAAAACGAAAACAAAAGGCACACTACTCTCTTTACCACCACTCCTCCCGGCAAGCGTTGTTCTCCTCCCGACTCAGGCTCCCAGAGTGGTGGCTGCTGGCCCCTTTTATAGCTCACCCAGAAGTGCACCTCTGGGTGTGGCTGAACTATGGCCCAGATGAGCCCAGGAAGCCCTGCAGCACCTCCTGGTGGCAACCCCGGATCCCAACAGGGCTGTGGAGAACTCCATGGAGCCCTGCGGGTATTTGAGGCACCACAGTCACCCAGGGGCGCTGCCACAATGTGGTCCAGGGGAGGTACTGTGCAGCTCATGCTTGCTCACCTGGAACATATAGAAAAGGGGCATGTTATTATTTATTATTTGCCAAACAGGCAAATATAATGATTTTTGGAATATATAAAGTCAGTGTTCTGAATATATAACACCAAAGCCTGATTATATAAAGTCAGCAGCGGAATATATAAAGTCATTCCGGAATATGTAAAGTCAAAGCCTAATTATATAAAGTCAGCGTTGGAATATATAAAGTCATTCCTGAATATATAAAGTAATTCCCGAATATATAAAGTCATTCCTGAATATATAAAGTCAGTGTCGGAATATATACAGTTATTCCTGATTATATATAATGTCAAAGCCTGATTATATAAAGTCAGTGTCGGAATACATAAAGTCATTTTTGAATATATAAATTCAGCGTTGGAATATATAAAATCATTCCCTAATATATAAAGTCAAAATTTGAATATATAAAGCCAGCATTGGAATATATAAAATCATTCCCGAATTCACAAATAAAATGGTCTAGTTCCATCAAATATTGTCTAATTTCCGTGCTTATCATTTCACTCGTACTAGTGAAAGATAAACTTCAACAGAAGCCACTCAGAGTCGATCAGGCTTGTGAGGTTCGTCCACAAATGTGCCCATACAAAAAGAATAAATAAATACTGTATAGTGTTCAAAATGCCAGGCACATACATCATTTTGAATACATTAACTGAACAGTATTTTTTTTTTTTTTAATATTTTTCTGAAGAAATTTTTATTAACTTATTTCATTACGTTGTATTAGGAACTCATTGAGTTTACTAAAAATGTGCCTGAGTCATTTCAATCAATATCAATATAATCTAATTTTAAATTTATATATTCAGGAATGAGTTTATATATTCCAACGCTGACTTTATATATTCAGGATTGACTTTATATATTCTGACGCTGACTTTATATATTCAAGTTCTGACTTTATATATTAGGGAATGACTTTATATATTCAAGTTTTGACTTTATATATTCCGACACTGACTGACTGGAAGATATTGTACAAAAAAAAACCCTTTCAATAATAAGATCCACAAAAATTATTTAAAAGAGAAAAATTGGTGCATATACAAAACGGCAAAAAGTGCACTGCAAACCCAATTCATACAAAAATCTTCTAGTAATACTATAGTTTTGGTAGAGTAGGCTGAGTAGGCAGATGGGCATACCTGCAAGGAGAAAGGAAGTAGCCAGACCCAGAAGAGATTGACGGACAACCCACCAGAAGAAGATATGTCTGAGGACTCTATTGCCCCAGGACACTATATGGCAGCAGCCCTATGTATTTGGGAACAAGCAGGGAATGCTGAGAGACATAGTCTGGTAACACAGCCCAGCTGGTGACCATGGTTGCCGCAAGGGGGCGCTGTCGGGAGATGTGCTCCCCGAACTATGGGACTTCTGTATAACCTGGAAGTACTTCCATCGGGCAGTGACCCTTGCACCAGAAGTACTGCCAGGTCTTTAATAAAAGGGACCGCATTCCCTTATCCAGGTGAGTCAGAGCTGGGTGGACGTTGAACATCACTCGACCAGAGAAGGGCAGTGTGATGGTGAGAGGAGAGAGTATTGTGGAAATAGAGAACCTGTGATTTGTGCATGTGATACTTTTAGAAGTTTAATGGGTAATAAACGTTCCATTATTTAAACCTGGGACTGTGCTGGTGTATTTGTGTTTGAGGTCTGGGGCTCACTGACGTCCTTGTTCCATTACACAAGAAACCAGGCTGCATATGGAGCCACATAGGCATCTGCGGCACTGTGCAGGAGGGACGGCCAGTGTTCTGCCGCATTACACCACCGAAGTAGCGCTGAAACACTGGCGAAAGCATCATCTTCTTATCTGCTTAACAAGACATATCTTTTCTGTTCTCCTTCCCTTGAAACATGCTGTAATGCATGTGTCACTGTCTTGCGCCCGAAAGATGAGGCTGAGACCAGGGCTTTAGGATAACCAGCTTTATTCTTTTCAAAACAGGAACAGCCAGGGTATTTATTGAAAAGGGAGCTACCATTTCAATACACAAAGACACAGCAAACAAGCAGTGGCGTTATCGTGTCTCGCTGGAGGGGAGGAGACAGAAAAGAAAAACAAATGGGCCAGATCAGTGGCCGGATTAAAGTGATCCCTATATCAACTATTAGTTGATGGATGATGAGACTGTGAACTCATGGTTGCCTTGGTGGCATGGTGAACCTCCCATTTGCCTTGCGGGCAGACGAACAACCCTAGATGAATGTGTCACCCGCATTTTGGCACTGTTAGGGGTGGAGGTGTTTGGGTGGCAGAATGCATATCCTCTTTAATAAAATCCCTGTGTGCGTCCAGGTGTCCGTGTGTGTGTCCTCTGATGAAGTGCGCATGTGCGGGGCACGGGTCGACGCGCGATATTACTGTCAGAGAAAATTACAGGCGTTTTACGGAAATACAAACCATTATTACTGCGAGAGGAAATTAAAGGTACACAATACAGTGACGCATATTACAGTCACATACAAGCCAGTATTACTGTCAGAGAAAATTAAAGGCATATTACTGACACGCACGCCTGTATTACCGCCAGAGAAAATTAAAGGTATATTATGGACGTACAAGACAGTATTAGTGTCACAGAAAATTAAAGACACACAATACACGGCGGCAGCCCACAAAGAACAGTCAGCACAGCAACCGAACATCAACAAAAGAAAGGCTAAATGACAAAGAAAAATACGACCAACAAACAGAATGAGGTCAAGGTCCCTTGCCATTTAATATAGAGTGTTCCTACTAATGTTTATGCACTACTGTTCTAGCGCCCGTTATTGTAACGGGCTTAATGACTAGTACTCAATAAAAGTAATATTGTTCTCTCTTTGGTAATGCCTTGGTAGTCACATTGCCATACCCACCAAAGAGAGATTCAACCTTACTAAAGGTGAACTGCAAGAACCCCAAACACTGCACCACTGAGATTATACTGTCTTCAAATTGGCAGAGGTGCAGTGATAGTCTGGCAGAAGGACCTTTTCATTTCATTGTTTTCAAAACAACTATATTACACAGCACTTTACAATCAATTACCAGAAGAAAGTTGTATCTACCATTTCTCTTCTGACTACCAAGAATAATTGCCTCCTAATGGTAACCTTTTAATTGTTGAAAACCCACATAAATCTCAATTCTGTGTTCTTCCAAAGATCCACAAACCGGACAATTCTGGATGGCCAATTGATTCTGCAAATAACTATCCCTTAACTCATATTTCAGCTTTTATTGAAAGTCTACACCACAGGTTTAGCTAAGGTAAAGGTAAAGGTAAGCTAAGTATCTGACCTTGTGTTGGTGCTGCCTCCTGCAACTTTAACCAGTTTAACAATTGTACTAGTTTCCATTCTTCTTTCATTATATTTAATGCTGTTAGGATCTAATTAAATATTGTCTGAACATGTTTTGTGTAATCTTTGTTGTCACTATTATTATTATTTTTAGCATTGTTAGTTTTGTGACATCATAAAATGTCCATTTGCTTAATACAAGAATTTTATCAAAATGCCTAAAATTTTAATTTGATATGAACTTAGAAATGAACTTTTGACCGCAAATTTTGGCTAGCAAGTTGGTTTTGTTATTTTAGTCTTTAGTCATTGCCACATTGACTTCTTATTTTGTATTTTTCACAAGATTTTAAAGTCACCTTTCAAAGTAAAACAAAAAATAAGATGATTGTGAAGTCTGGATCATACAGTTCTTCAGGCCCAAATGACCAATTAAGTTTATTATCTCTTCCTTCATCTTCTATATTGACCACTTTTCATAATTACTCTAATCTTTTACTCCTGTTATCGTCTGTAACTTTTTTTTTAACTTCTTTCCTTTCTAAATATAGATACTTTTTCCTTTTCCCTCACATAACTGATGAAGGTTACACAACCTATACGTCGAACCTGTAACTTCTTTCAGTTATTTTTCCAGCATGAAAATATCCTTTCCATGGCTTAAAGGTGAAAAAGTTATTATGTAGTTTAGTTTTATATCCCCTCCTTTAACCGTCACCTTATCGTGGTGGAGGGGTTTGCGTGTCCCAATGATCCTAGGAGCTCTGTTGTCCGGGGCTTTATGCCCCTGGTAGGGCCACCCAAGGCAAACTGGTCCTAGGTGAGGGATGAGACAAAGAGCGGTTAAACAAACCTCCTATGAAGAAAAACCATTTTGGACGGCGTTTTCCCTTGCCCGGACGCGGGTCACCGGGGCCCCACTCTGGAGCCAGGCCTGGAGGTGGGGCTCGATGGCGAGCGCCTGGTGGCCGGGCCTGCACCCATGGGGCTCGGCCGGGCACAGCCCGAAGAGGCAACGTGGGTCCCCCTTCCCATGGGCTCACCACCTATGGGAGGGGCCAAGGAGGTCGGGTGCAGTGTGAGTTGGGTGGTGGCCGAAGGCGGGGACCTTGGCGGTCCGATCCTCGGCTACAGAAACTGGCTCTTGGGACGTGGAATGTCACCTCTCTGAAGGGGAAGGAGCCTGAGCTAGTGCGCGAAGTTGAGAGGTTCCGGCGAGATATAGTCGGGCTCACCTCGACGCACAGCTTGGACTCTGGAACCAATCTCCTTGAGAGGGGCTGGACTCTCTACCACTCTGGAGTTGCCCCCGGTGAGAGGCGCCGAGCAGGTGTGGGTATACTTATTGCCCCCCAACTTGGAGCCTGTACATTGGGGTTTACCCCGGTGGACGAGAGAGTAGCCTCCCTTCGCCTTCGGGTGGGGGGACGGGTCCTAACTGTTGTTTGTGCGTATGCACCGAACAGCAGTTCGGAGTACCCACCCTTTTTGGAGTCCCTGGAGGGGGTGCTAGAGGGCATACCTTCTGGGGACTCCCTCGTTCTGCTGGGAGACTTCAATGCTCACGTGGGCAATGACAGTGAGACCTGGAAGGGCGTGATTGGGAGGAATGGCCCTCCTGATCTGAACCCGAGCGGTGTTTTGTTATTGGACTTCTGTGCTCGTCACGGATTGTCCATAACGAACACCATGTTCAAGCATAGGGGTGTTCATATGTGCACTTGGCACCAGGACACCCTAGGCCTCAGTTCGATGATCGACTTTGTGGTCGTGTCGTCGGACTTGCAGCCACATGTCTTGGACACTCGGGTGAAGAGAGGGGCGGAGCTGTCAACTGATCACCACCTGGTGGTGAGTTGGCTTCGATGGTGGGGGAGGATGCCGGTCAGGCGTGGTAGGCCCAAACGTGTTGTGAGGGTCTGCTGGGAACGTCTGGCAGAGCCCCCTGTCAGAAGTAGCTTCAACTCCCACCTCCGGCAGAACTTCGACCACATCCCGAGGGAGGTGGGGGACATTGAGTCTGAATGGGCCATGTTCCGTGCCTCTATTGTTGAGGCAGCTGACTGGAGCTGTGGCCGTAAGGTGGTCGGTGCCTGTCGTGGCGGCAATCCCCGAACCCGCTGGTGGACACCGGCGGTGAAGGATGCCGTCAAGCTGAAGAAGGAGTCCTACAGGACCCTTTTGTCCTGTGGGACCCCGGAGGCAGCTGATAGGTACCGGCAGGCCAAGCGGAATGCGGCTTTGGTGGTTGCTGAGGCAAAAACTCGGGCGTGGGAGGAGTTTGGGGAGGCCATGGAGAATGACTTTCGGACGGCTTTGAGGAGATTCTGGTCCACCATCCGGCGTCTCAGGAAGGGGAAGCAGTGCAGTGTCAACACTGTATATGGTGGGGATGGTGCGCTGCTGACCTCGACTCGGGACGTTGTGGGTCGGTGGGGGGAATACTTCGAAGACCTCCTCAATCCCATTAACATGCCTTCCAATGAGGAAGCAGAGCCTGGGGACTCAGAGGTGGGCTCCCCCATCTCTGAGACTGAGGTCACCGAGGTGGTCAAAAAACTCCTTGGTGGCAGGGCCCCGGGGGTGGATGAGATACGCCCGGAGTTCCTCAAGGCTCTGGATGTTGTAGGACTGTCTTGGCTGACACGCCTCTGCAACATCGCATGGACATCAGGGACAGTGCCTCTGGATTGGCAGACCGGGGTGGTGGTCCCCCTCTTTAAGAAGGGGGATCGGAGGGTGTGTTCCAACTACAGAGGGATCACACTCCTCAGCCTCCCTGGAAAAGTCTATTCAGGGGTCCTGGAGAGGAGGGTCCGTCGGATAGTCGAGCCTCGGATTCAGGAGGAACAGTGTGGTTTTCGTCCTGGTCGCGGAACAGTGGACCAGCTCTATACCCTTAGCAGGGTCCTGGAGGGTGCATGGGAGTTTGCCCAACCAGTCTACATGTGTTTTGTGGACTTAGAAAAGGCATTCGACCTTGTCCCTCGGGGAATCCTGTGGGGGGTACTCCGAGAGTATGGGGTACCGGCCCCCCTGATAAGGGCTGTTCAGTCCCTGTACGATCAGTGCCAGAGCTTGGTCCGCATTGCCGGCAGTAAGTCGAACCCGTTTCCAGTGAGAGTTGGACTCCGCCAGGGCTGCCCTTTGTCACCGATTCTGTTCATAACTTTTATGGACAGAATTTCTAGGCGCAGCCAGGGTGTTGAGGGGGGTCCGGTTTGGTGGGCTCAGGATTGGGTCACTGCTTTTTGCAGATGATGTTGTCCTGTTTGCTTCATCAGGCCGTGATCTTCAGCTCTCTCTGGATCGGTTCGCAGCCGAGTGTGAAGCGGCTGGGATGAGAATCAGCACCTCCAAATCCGAGACCATGGTCCTCAACCAGAAAAGGGTGGAGTGCCCTCTCAGGGTTGGTAGCGAGATCCTGCCCCAAGTGGAGGAGTTCAAGTATCTCGGGGTCTTGTTCACGAGTGAGGGAAGAATGGAGCGTGAGATCGACAGGCGGATTGGTGCATCGGTCTGTCGTGGTGAAAAAGATAGGGTGAGAAGCTCAGTCATCCGGGAGGGGCTCAGAGTAGAGCCGCTGCTCCTCCGCATCGAGAGGAGTCAGATGAGGTGGCTCGGGCATCTGATCAGGATGCCTCCTGGACGCCTCCCTGGTGAGGTGTTCCAGGCACGTCCAACCGGGAGGAGGCCCCGGGGAAGACCCAGGACACGCTGGAGGGACTATGTCTCTCGACTGGCCTGGGAACGCCTTGGGATTCTCCCGGAAGAGCTAGAAGAAGTGGCCGGGGGAGAGGGAAGTCTGGGCATCTCTGCTCAAGCTGCTGCCCCCGCGACCCGACCTCGGATAAGCGGGAGACAATGGATGGATGGATGGATGGATTAGTTTTATATATTCCAGTCATACAAAACTGTTGATTTAATGAGTTTGGATGTAATATTTCTTTAATGTTACCTAAAGCCTACAGGTATGTCCTTTTAAAAAAACAGGCAAATATCAAACCAGATTCTAAAAATGAACAATTGTATGAGATACTTGTATTTTTTGATCATTTGTGCTGAACAAACTGTAATTTTGCACACAAATTATTAATCCAAGAATAACTGGAATAAACCAAACAACCAATGGCTGAAGTAGCCTTATCCAGAAAAAACAAAGGAGAGGAATACTTCTTTTTCCATTGCACAGTTCAAATTTCTCCCTACTCACCATAACTTTTAGTCATTCAGCACATGGCATGCAAATTGTCTGAATCGTAGCCCTGTAACATGCTAGTTTCAATAAACAAATTCACTAGAGCTTCTTCCAGAGGCGTAGCTAGGGTTTTCAGCACCCAGGGACAACTGAAGATTTCACACCCCCTCCTGTTTGCCAAAATGCAATGGGGAAGGGAAATTTGGCGCCCTCTGGATGCTGCGCCCGGGGACAGATGTCCCCCCCTTGCCCCCCCCTAGCTACGCCACTGGCTTCTTCACATTATTTGTGTTAGACTGAATTAGTTCCTCAAGCTCCTGCCTTTAACAAACATGATGTTAACATTTGCTATCTTGTATTGTGTCAGCTTGGAATTGCATGTATACTCTGATTGTTGGCATTTTAATTTTTTTTATTTTCCTTTGCCAAGAAATATGTCATAGACCAGTTTGTGTTGATTTTCTAAGTGAATTTTAAAGTTTTTGGGTTACTCTTAATGTCTACATCAAACCTGTTTCAAGACAATTGGCTTATAATTGACACTTTCAATGTTGCATTACAAAAACTCCCATAATGGCTTTATTGTTTTCTCCTGGCCATGTTGATCTCTGATGCAATCTCAGTCACAGTTTAGATTAGTTTAGTTTAGTCTATTTACCATCTACAGACCTGAAAAGGTATCAAAAATCTGAAAAAATATTCTAAAGTGTTCTGATATATACAGTGGTGTGAAAAACTATTTGCCCCCTTCCTGATTTCTTATTCTTTTGCATGTTTGTCACACAAAATGTTTCTGATCATCAAACACATTTAACCATTAGTCAAATATAACACAAGTAAACACAAAATGCAGTTTTTAAATGATGGTTTTTATTATTTAGGGAGAAAAAAAATCCAAACCTACATGGCCCTGTGTGAAAAAGTAATTGCCCCCTTGTTAAAAAATAACCTAACTGTGGTGTATCACACCTGAGTTCAATTTCCGTAGCCACCCCCAGGCCTGATTACTGCCACACCTGTTTCAATCAAGAAATCACTTACATAGGAGCTGCCTGACACAGAGAAGTAGACCAAAAGCACCTCAAAAGCTAGACATCATGCCAAGATCCAAAGAAATTCAGGAACAAATGAGAACAGAAGTAATTGAGATCTATCAGTCTGGTAAAGGTTATAAAGCCATTTCTAAAGCTTTGGGACTCCAGCGAACCACAGTGAGAGCCATTGTCCACAAATGGCAAAAACATGGAACAGTGGTGAACCTTCCCAGGAGTGGCCGGCCGACCAAAATTACCCCAAGAGCGCAGAGACGACTCATCCAAGAGGTCACAAAAGACCCCAGGACAACGTCTAAAGAACTGCAGGCCTCACTTGCCTCAATTAAGGTCAGTGTTCACGACTCCACAATAAGAAAGAGACTGGGCAAAAACGGCCTGCATGGCATATTTCCAAGACGCAAACCACTGTTAAGCAAAAAGAACATTAGGGCTCGTCTCACTTTTGCTAAGAAACATCTCAATGATTGCCAAGACTTTTGGGAAAATACCTTGTGGACTGATGAGACAAAAGTTGAACTTTTTGGAAGGCAAATGTCCCGTTACATCTGGCGTAAAAGGAACACAGCATTTCAGAAAAAGAACATCATACCAACAGTAAAATATGGTGGTGGTAGTGTGATGGTCTGGGGTTGTTTTGCTGCTTCAGGACCTGGAAGGCTTGCTGTGATAGATGGAACCATGAATTCTACTGTCTACCAAAAAATCCTGAAGGAGAATGTCCGGCCATCTGTTCGTCAACTCAAGCTGAAGCGATCTTGGGTGCTGCAACAGGACAATGACCCAAAACACACCAGCAAATCCACCTCTGAATGGCTGAAGAAAAACAAACTGAAGACTTTGGAGTGGCCTAGTCAAAGTCCTGACCTGAATCCAATTGAGATGCTATGGCATGACCTTAAAAAGGCGGTTCATGCTAGAAAACCCTCAAATAAAGCTGAATTACAACAATTTTGCAAGATGAGTGGGCCAAAATTCCTCCAGAGCGCTGTAAAAGACTCATTGCAAGTTATCGCAAACGCTTGATTGCAGTTATTGCTGCTAAGGGGTGGCCCAACCAGTTATTAGGTTCAGGGGGGCAATTACTTTTTCACACAGGGCCATGTAGGTTTGGATTTTTTTTCACCCTAAATAATAAAAACCACCATTTACAAACTGCATTTTGTGTTTACTTGTGTTATATTTGACTAATGGTTAAATGTGTTTGATGATCAGAAACATTTTGTGTGACAAGCATGCAAAAGAATAAGAAATCAGGAAGGGGGCAAATAGTTTTTCACACCACTGTATGATTATGAAAACCTATTGGGTTAGTATGTGGCCCTTGGACTTGAATCATTGTTTAGCCCCCACCTAGCTGTATTGAGGTAAACACAGAAAAAATACTATGTTGAGTCAAGGCTTAGTGGTAGCCAAGACTTGTTTAATCACTAAACAAAAACAGCAAGCACACCATGAGCAGAGAGCAAAATCGGCAGCTACAGAACACATAAAAAACAGCATCTGAGATTATAAGCAATGTATATAACTGTCCATCTCTCCATTTTTTAAACCTGTTTATCCAGAGAAGGGTTGCAAAGAAGCTATAGCAAACATCAGGCACAATACAGAAAGAATCTGTGGACAGTGTGCATGATCATTGAAGCAATGTGTGTGTGTACGTGTGTGTGTGTGTGTGTATATACTGGAGATTCACTTGAAAGAGGCCCTGAATATTCTGTTGTAACTCCCGTTAGAAAGAAGCAATCTGAGCCTAAAAATACGTTATATACCACAAGAACAGGGCAGTGGGAGCCATTGTACATGCCGGAGTAAATGACGTGAGATGCAGACAGTTGGAGATTCTCAAGGCGGACTTCACAGCATTAATTAAAGCCACGAAGGAGAGGACCCCAGCTGCAAAAATCTTCATCTCGGGTCCCTTACTTCTCGTTAGAAGATTGAACGAGTATTACAGTTGTCTGCTGGAATTAAACATCTGGCTAAAAGGCTTCTGTGAGGGACAAAACATCGGGTTCGTAGACAATTGGGACCTCTTCTGGGAGAGGCCGCGTTTCTTCTAACAGGATGGTCTGCATCCAAATAGATTCGGCGTCCGGGTCCTCTCCGAAAACATCAGTAAGGTAATTAGTCTCACTTTACTATTACTGCTGGCCCTTTCCGTGATGCTTTGATAGGACATGATAATTTGGTAACAAAATCTTCCTCAAAAGTGCACTGCATTAATACACTAATAATTAACCTCAATGCATGTAAAAAATCTAGACAGTACGGCATAAATACGAATAATTTAATTACAATTACACCTCTAGATGAACAATGTATTAAAACTATAAAAACTGACCAAAAATTAAATAGAAAATATGCACAGAGCGGCTCTAATAAAAATAACTTAATTTCTATCTTGAATACCCATAACATTCCTATAATTCAATTCTGCTCTTCCAAGACATTAAATATGGCTTTATTAAATGTTAGAACATTAACCAACAAGACGTTTTCCATCAATGATCTTATTAATGATATGAAAATCGATTTTATTGCATTAAGTCAGGGGTGGGCAAAGTCATTCCTGAAGGGCCGTAGTGGCCGTGGGTTTTTGTTCCAACCCAGTTGCTTAATTAGAAAATAATCCTTGCCAATGACATTTCATGGCTTGTTAGTGCTTTAACTCTGCTATGTCAAGTCATTCTCATATCCTAGATTTTATTTCCATTCTAAGGATATCATCCAAATACTTTGAAGTGTAAAACGGATGGGTAATTCTCAATCCTTCACTTTTTTCTCTTCTCTTTCCTTCCAAGTATTTAATTAAACCAAATAGTGCACGATAAATACACACAAGTGTAAAGGGTAATAAGCAGAATAGACAACTGCTGGTTTCTTTTGTAATTTGCATCTTATTGCTAATAAGGAGCAATTAAAATCCGAGAATGCAGCTGTTTAAGACTTAAATAAGCAATAAGGGTTCCAAATCTTAATGAGGGAGATAACTAAAATGAAGCAGAAGCATTTCTAGAGCAATAAGTGCTTCTTATTAAACAACTGGGTTGGAACAAAAACCTGCAGCCACTGCGGCCCTCCAGGAATGACTTTGCCCACCCCGGCATTAAGTGAAATGTGGCTTAGCTCTGATGGTGCGGGTATTTTAATTGAATCTGCGCCTCTGAATTGCAGCTTTGCTCATGCGGATCACCAAGGTAAAAAAAGGCGGCGGTTTAGCAAATACTTACTCTAGCCAGTTAAAGTGTAAAGACATTGGCTTTGGCAAATTCAAATCCTTTGAGTATCTTGCCATTGTTATTCATGGAGTTTCTCAGTGTCTAGTATTGTCCGTGTATAGACCCCCTAAATAGATTGCGTCTATCTTTGAGGAATTCTCAGACTTGGTGTGAATTGTAATTAATAGTTGGTGACTTTAACTTTCATATCGATAATCAGTATGACCTGAAAGTAAAAGAATTTATGAACCTCCTGAACTCTTTTGATTCGAGCCAGCACATTAGTCAGCCTACACACAAAGCAGGTCATATGTTGGATTTAGTAATTACTAAAGGACTAAAAGTTGATGTGTAGCAGATCATTGATATTGGTCTATCAGGCCATTTTCTCTTACTATTTAATATCAAAATAATGATAGAAAAATTTCACGAGAAGCATATTGTTAAAATATGCTTCTTTGATTCATCAGCACCTTCAAAATTTACAAACTTTCTGAGCAACCAGTCCATTTGTAGTGCTTACTACAATAGGGAGGATAATGTAAATAGGAATGTGGAAAACTTTAACACTAAAGTGACAGTTGCTGCTGACATAGTTGCACCTGTAAAGACAGTTAAAAAGTATTCTAGCACCATTTATACCATGGAAGACTCAAAGAGTGTCTAATCTAAAGAGAACATGCCGGAGAGCTGAGCATAAATGGAGAAAAACTAAACTGATTATCCACTATGAGATATTGAAGGTTAAAATAACAGAATACAACAACATAGTCCATCTTGAGAGGTGCTGTTATTTCTCTAGAATTATAAATAACAATGTTAGTAATTTCCAAGTCTTATTCTCTACAATTGATCGTCTGCTAAATCCAGGTCACTCAATTAAATGCCTCCAAAAAACTTCCAGTGAAACTTGTGAGGCTTTTGCTGTATTTTTTAAACAGAAAATTAATGATATTAGAAATAATATAGTACATCTCCCCAACACTGATCCTCTTAAACCCCGGTACTCCATTATAAACAAATTCTTTCACCAGGATAGATTTACATGATTTATATAAAATAATTTCTCAACTGAGACCCTCCACCTGCGTCCTTGACCCAATACCAACAAGTTTTTTCAAAGAAGTATCTGGCGTGAAAATTGATAGTATTCTTGATATAGTAAACTCATCATTAGATGCGGAGGTCTTCCCACACTGTCTTAAGACTGCTGTAGTTAAACCCCTGTAGAAGAAAAATAATCTTGACTCATCTGCTTTTGAAAATTTTAGACCTATTTCTAATCTTCCTTTCTTAAGTAAAATCCTAGAGAAGGTAGTCATTATGCAGCAAAATGACCACCTCAATAAACATGTTATTCTTGATAAGTTTCAGTTGGGTTTCAGAACAAATCACTGTACAGAAACTGCACTTGTTAAAGTAGTAAATGACTTGCGGGTAAATGCAGACAGAGGCCGTTTATCTGTTCTCATCCTCTTAGATCTGAGTGCCACATTTGATACCATTGATCACAATATTCTTAGAAATCGCCTTAGTCAATGGGTGGGTCTCTCTGGCAGTGTCTTAAATTGATTTGAGTCCTACCTGGCAGGTTGAAACTTCTTTGTTAGTTGTGGTAATTATACTTCAAAGACCCATGATATTCTATATGGTGTTCCACAAGGCTCTATCCTGGGTCCGCTGCTCTTTTCGATTTACATGCTTCCGTTAGGTCAGATTATCTTGGGGCATAACGTGAGCTACCATAGCTATGCTGATGACACACAACTGTATTTATCAATAGTGCCTGACTACCCCGATGCTCTTGATTCACTGACACAATGTCTTACTTGTGTTACTGAATGGATGAGTAGTAATTTTCTCGAACTAAATAAGGAGAAAACAGAAATTTTAGTGATTGGGAAAAATGGATATAATGAGGTTATTAGAAATAAATTTGATGCATTAGGATTAAAAGTGAAGACGGAAATAAAGAATTTAGGGATAATTATTGACTCTGACCTGAATTTTAAATCACATATTAATCAGATTACTAGGACAGCATTTTTTCACTTAAGAAATTTAGCAAAAGTTAATCCTCTTATAACATTGCAAGATGCTGAGAAATTAGTTCATGCTTTTTTTTTTGTTTTCAGTCAGCTAGATTACTGTAACACACTCCTCTCAGGACTACCCAAAAAAGACATCAATTCATTGCAACGAGTGCAGAATGCAGATGCCAGAAACTTAACTAGGAAAAGAAAATCCGAGCACATCTCTCCAGTTCTGATGTCACTACACTGGTTACCTGTTTCATTTAGAATTAACTTTAAAATACTGCTTATAGTTTACAAAGCCTTAAATAATCTCGTTCCATCCTATATTTCAGAATGTCTTTCATCTTACACTCCAAATCATAACCTTAGATCTTCAACTGAGTGTCTGCTTATTATTCTGAGAGCTAAACTTAAAAGAAGTGGTGAGGCAGCCTTCTGTTGTTATGTACCTAAAATCTGGAATAGCTTACTGATAGAAATTCGCCAGGCTAATACAGTGGAGCACTTTTAAAAAACTGCTAAAAACTCATTATTTTAACATGGCTGTCTCATAGCTTCATTTTAGTTTAATCCTGATACTCTGTATATCCATCCATTTTCCAACCCGCTGAATCCGAACACAGGGTCACGGGGGTCTGCTGGAGCCAATCCCAGCCAACACAGGGCACAAGGCAGGAAACAATCCTGGGCAGGGTGCCAACCCACCGCAGACACACACAAACACACCCACACACCAAGCACACACTAGGGCCAATTTAGAATCACCAATCCACCTAACCTGCATGTCTTTGGAATGTGGGAGGAAACCGGAGCGCCCGGAGGAAACCCACGCAGACACGGGGAGAACATGCAAACTCCACGCAGGGAGGACCCGGGAATCGAACCCAGGTCCCCAGATCCCCCAACTGCGAGGCAGCAGCGCTACCCACTGCGCCACCGTGCCTACTCTGTATATGCATTTGATTATCAATATCATTCCTGGTTGCTCCATAATCCGTACTAACCCCTACTTTCTCTTTTGTTTTTTTTTTCTGGTTTTTCTGTGGTGGTGATCTGCACCACCACCACCTTATCAAAGCACTGTGATGTCCCTACATTGATGGATTAAAGGCCAGAAGTCCACATGACCGTCATCATCAAGTTCTTCCATGTGAACTCTGAATAAAATGAGGACAGATTGTGAGGTCATTTATGTTAGGTAGAATGACTAGAGGGAGCAGGGCGGTCTCTGCAGATTTTATTTTTTTCTCCAGGCATCTGGAGTTATTTTTGTTTTTTCTGTTCTCCCTGGCCATTGGACCTTACTTTTACTCTATGTTAATTAGTATTCCCTAATTCTATTTTCTTATTTATTTTGTATTTTTTTCTATTTCCAACTTTGAGCTACATCATTTATATGAAAATGTGCTATATAAATAAATGTTGTTGTTGTTGTTGTAATATTCGGGGCCTCAAGTGAATTTCCCTGTATATATATATATATATATATATATATATATATATATATATATATTTGTCTATTATAATAAAAAAATCTTGGGACGAAACGTGACTCTTTCAAGATACTTTTTGAAATGAAGTCCCGCGAGACGGAGACTTTTACCATGAGATTCTTTCAAGTAACGCCCTACTTACAACAATTTTCAAACAAGACCATGGTCATCTAACCTCTCAGTCGTGTGAATGCTTTTGACAGACACACTTCCTGTGCTCTCAGCAGGTTAGAAATTATGAAAGCAGTGTAACTCGAAAGGCTCAAAAAAAAATGGCGTGATACATGTGCAGAGCAAGTTACAGATTATGAAAGTAGTAAAATTCGAAAGTATCAAAAAATTGATAGAAAAGATTGTATTAGTGCTAACAAACGGAAATTATTACTCAGTGTAATAACGGAACAGCAAAACGAGATCGAATATATGGACATAGGTGATATATCAGAAGTATGTAGATATTGTAAGGCTTTAAAGTTTAAGTCGAAGACTTTTAGATCGTCTAATTGATGTTGCCATCAGGGAAAATTAGTGTTTCTTCCAAATGAAGAGGAATATCCGCGAGAATTAAAAGATTTGTTGTTTGGTGAAAGTGAAATCCGCAAACACTACAGGTAAAATATCCAAATCTACAATAATCTGTTCGCGTTCACATCACTCAATACTCAGAACGTAGATTTACACAATAATGGACCATATGCTCTGTGGTCCCGCAACAATTAAAGCTACTACAAGTTTAATTTTGAAGAAACCACAATTCGTTCAGATGTATGTTTATGATCATGGAGAAGAAATGCAACATAGAATCGAAAGAGTTAAACAATCGGACATATTAGAAATTATACAGCCAATAATGGATACAAATCCATATGTCAAAAAGTATTGCACTTTACACTAAATTTTTCTGCAAAACACAGACAAAGAAATTTTCTTGGATTTCATTATGAATCCGAAAGATCACGATCGCATTTCTAATAAACCAACATGTGACAAATTGCCAGAGATAATAGTTTTGAAAGACAGAGATATCAAAGAAAGAGTTGATATTCGTGTTTATCCAAAAGCAAAGCACGAATTCAAAAGGAGATCTTGATATGCTATTCGTATTGAAACATTTACAGTTTCCAGTTAGAATAGCATTTTGCTGTGACAATTAACAAATCACAGGGACAAACATTCGAAAAAGTCGGTTTATTTATTAGAGAGAAAGAAATGATATTCACTCAAGGGCAGTTATACGTTGCGTTGTCACAATGTAAGTCTAAACACGGAATCAAAATTCAATGCAATCTTGAAGAAAAGTTAATCCCAAATATTGTTCTTACTGATGTTTTAAAGTAAAAGTGAAAATAATGCAAATGTAACAATTCCTAGAAAATAACAATCTCTTTAAATTGTACATCCGGTTAACCAAACCCGGGGTTTGGCAAGCAAAGCGGCAGAGCCATCCATCCATCCATCCATTTTCCAACCCGCTGAATCCGAACACAGGGTCACGGGGGTCTGCTGGAGCCAATCCCAGCCAACACAGGAACCAATCCCAGGCAGGGTGCCAACCCACCGCAGGACACACACAAACACACCCACACACCAAGCACACACTAGGGCCAATTTAGAATCGCCAATCCACCTAACCTGCATGTCTTTGGACTGTGGGAGGAAACCCACGCAGACACGGGGAGAACATGCAAACTCCACGCAGGGAGGACCCGGGAAGCGAACCCAGGTCCCCAGATCTCCCAACTGCGAGGCAGCAGCGCTATCCACTGCGCCACCGTGCCGCCCAGCGGCAGAGCCCCCTAGTATATATATATTGTAAAGAAACACAAACACAGCATAAAGGTTTGGGGTTTCCGGCCCCGTATACTGTACAGTTTGCAAAAACAGTCACAATGAATTTTCATAAAATCATCAGACAACCAAGATGGCGTGGTGGGGAATATTTATAGTGAGGGACCGGAATTGATAGAGGAAGGCTGGGAAGGAACCGAAATGGAAGCTGGGAGTCGTTATGTCATCAGAAGTCGACAGAGGGAAGGGAAAGAATGCGGAAGTAGCAATGTGTGGTCAGGGACTCAGAGCAGATTCATGGCGGCGGTGCTTCCTTCTTTCTGCAGGAACAAAGAGAGAGAGGTTAGTGCCCCGCCATTCCCTTTTGGCACGAGGTTTCACGTTACGTTTTGGGTCCTTCCGCGGCTCTCTATGCGCACGTGCGTGACATGACCCCCCCTCAGCCCAGACCCATCGGGGCAGGCGCACCGGACCGAGAGGTCATGAACCCAGGAGAGGGCATCAGCATTGGCCTGAAGGTTACCCCAACGATAAGTGACAGTAAACTTGTAGGGCTGAAGGTCCAAAAACCACCTGGTGACCCGGGGATTCGACTCCTTATGAAGCGCCATTCACTGGAGCGCGGCATGGTCCGTCACCAGGGTGAACTCCCGACCCAACAGGTAATACCTCAGATGAGTCACCGCCCACTTAATGGCCAGGGCTTCCCTCTCCACTGCTGCATACCTGGTCTCCCGGTCCAACAGTTTCCGGTTCAGGTAGATAACGGGGTGTTCGACACCAGCGACACTTTGGCTCAACATGGCACCCAGGCCTGTGTCCGAAGCATCGGTCTGGAGGAGAAATGGTAGAGAAAAATCAGGAGTTTTCAGTATTGGTGCCGTTGACAGGGCCGTCTTTAGGTCACTGAATGCCTGTTCCGTTTTACTGTCCCATACCACGTATAAAGGAGCCCCCTTTGTTAAATCAGTCAAGGGTGCTGCTCTCTCAGAGAAGCGAGGTACGAACCGGCGGTAGTACCCGGCTAACCCTAAGAAGGCTTGCACCTGTCTCTTGGTACTCGGACGGGGCCATTCAAGGATGTCTTTGACTTTGGAGCATTGTGGTTTCACCTGCCCTCGCCCCACTAAGTAGCCTAAATATTTGGCCTCCGTCAAACCAAAGAATCACTTGCGGGGATTAATACGGATGCCGGCTTTCGCTAGCGTTGCGAGAACAGCGTACACCTGCAAAATATGTTCCTCCCAGGTGCCAGAATAGATGATCACGTCATCCAGGTAGGCAGCACAATAGGACTGGTGGGGCCGAAGCACTCTGTCTACCAGACATTGGAAGGTCGCTGGTGCCCCGTGCAGCCCAAATGGGAGGATCTTATATTGCCAATGTCCACTAGGGGTACTAAAGGCCGTTTTCTCTTTTGCGGATGCCGTTAAGGGAATTCGCCAGTACCCTTTGGTCATGTCAAGAGTAGTCAGGTAGTGAGCCATACCCAAACGTTCAATAAGGTCATCCACCCTGGGCATAGGTTAGGCGTCAAACTTGGAGACCTGGTTAAGACGTCTGAAGTCATTGCAGAATCTTCAAGAGCTATCTGGCTTGGAAACGAGGACGATAGGACTGGACCAGGGGCTATGACTTTTCTCTATTATGTCCAAGTCCAGCATCCGTTGGATTTCCAATTCTACTTCCACACGTTTTGCCTCCGGAAGGCGATAGGGCCATTCCCTGACCATCACCCTGGGCTCTGTGATGATGTCGTGCTCAATCAGCGAGGTACGGCCGGGCGTCTCGATAACCACTTTGGGGATGGCTAGGATTACCTGTTCCATCTCCTGCCGTTGGTATGACGTCAAATCCTGACCGAGATTAAGAATCGTTTTGTCTGAGAAGAGGGAGAGGGATGTATCGGAGGTCGGGTGGTTGTCCCGGTCTCTCCATGGCTTTAACAAGTTCACATGATACACCCTCTCGCATGGTCGGCGATTCGGTTGTCGGACCAAATAGTCAACCAGCCCATTTCTCTCCTTAATCTCGTAAGGGCCCAGCCAATGGGCCAACAATTTGGAGTGGGAGTAGGGTACGAGCACCATCACCCAATCCCCAGGCTGGAATTCCCTGAGAACCGATTTCCGATTATAACACAGCGCCTGCACTGTTTGAACACATATCATGTGGTTTTTTTAAAAGTGGTCGGATTTTATTCTGTGTATCGCGCAACTACTCCAAAATATTACTGGAAAGAAGAACTTCCGCTTCCCATCCTTCTTTCAGTATGTCCAAAAGTCCCCGGGGTTGGCGTCCATACAGAAGCTCAAAAGGGGAAAAGCCTGTGGAGGCTTGGGGTACCTCCCGGTAATCAAAAAGCATTAGAGGCAAAAGCTGGTCCCAGTTCCTACCGTCCACGCTGACTACCTTGTGTAGCATTTGTTTAAGCGTCTGATTAAAACGTTCCACCAACCCGTCTGTTTGCGGGTGATAGACAGACGTCTTAAGATGCGTAATACGGAGTAACCTAGCCACTTCCCTGAACGTATCCGAAGTAAATGGAGTACCTTGGTCCGTGAGGACTTCTTTGGGTATTCCCACTCTGGAAAAAAGGCTTATTAATTCCCGTGCGATGTTTTTTGTATTGGCGGAGCACAAGGGAACCGCCTCTGGGTACCGAGTCACGTAATCAACCATGACTAATATATACTTTTGGCCACGGCTCGAAGGCTCAAGGGGTCCCACTAGCTCGACTCCAATTCTTTTGAAGAGAATATCGACTAGGGGAATTGGCACGAGAGGAGCACGAGCCCTCCTAGGTATCTGATGTATCTGACACTCCGGACAGGACTGACAGAAACGTTGGACCTCCTCGTTTATTCTGGGCCAATAGAAATGGAGTTGTATCCTCTCCAGAGTTTTTTTGGCCCCGAGATGGGCACCTAGGAGGTGGGCATGCGCTAGTTCACAAACCTCCCGCTGGTAGGTCCGCGGCACTAGCAACAACCTCCACACTTCGCCTTCATGAGTCGCGACTCGATACAACAGGTCATTATCCAAAACAAAGTAGGGCTCTGGTGGAAAGGGATTGTCTGACAAATTGTCATCAACGGAAACAATAGCATTCCTAGCAAACTTAAGGGAATCATCATTCCACTGTTCACGTTTAAAGGAGGCCGGTGTGGACCAAAACTGGTGATCCATGTAGCCTAAAGGGTCGTCTGTTGCCAGGAAGTTATCGTTCACTCGGCTTGGGCCCTCACCTGGTGTTTCCGGGTCAGGGTCCGACGCCTGGGAATCTTCCCCCCCGGCAACCTACGTCATCAATGTTTGCCGCAGTGCACGGCGTGGGAGCCGCGGGGAGGGTGCCCTGCCCACCCATAGTAAGACCCAAGTTGGCAACAGGAGTGGTCTTCATTCCACCGCTTTTAGTTTTCGACCAGTCATGTCCCAAAATCACAGGGAAGGGGGATTCAGGTAACACAGTGACCGATAGTTGGCTCATTTCCCCCTTCCAAGTAATATAGCATTTCGCGGACCGATATGCCCTGGTCTCTCCATGTACACAAGTAACTCTCATATGTTGGTTTAACCACTGTCGCGGTAGAATATAACGGCGAGCTACAATGGTAATGTTGTTCCCGGTATCAAACAAAGCCATCACAGAATGCCCATTTACCAGTACCACTCCTACATTAGGGACTGCCAAGGGATTAGATAGAGCTTCTCTCGGAGCTTCACTGGAGCTTCTGCCGCGCGACAGGTGGGCTCGAGGTTGACGGCGCGTCCCTGTTGGGCCCCGCGAGCCGGCCTCTCCAGCCCCCCGGCTCGGTGTACCGCGAGCTGACGCTCCAACACCTCTAGGAGGCCTTTCATGTCCTTATAGGGGTGTTGCCGGACCTGCTGGGCGAGATAATCCGGCATGGCATTGACTAAGCCTTCGCACGCCACCTGTTCAACTACATGGCCTGCCTGGGGACCTTCTGGCTGTAGCCAGCGGCCCATCTTGCCCCAGAAGTCAAACGCCTGCACTCGGGCAGGGCGATCCGGATCAAAGTGCCAATGCCTCCACTCACTCGCCTGCTGGTCCAACGTAATGCCGTAGCGGCTAAGGATCTCTGCCTTAAGGAGGTCATAACTCACAGCCTCCTCCTCAGTGAGGTCGTGATAGGCCCGCTGTGCGATTCCCTTCAGATACGGCGCCAGTATGGACGCCCATTCCGCCCGCGGCCACTGGTTCCGAGAGGCTGTCCTCTCGAAAATCCCTAAATAAGACTCTATGTTGTCCGCCTCTGAGAGGGGGACGATTGGAGGAGGCGGAGGCCGGACGGGCTCCGGTCTTACCGCTTCCGCTGCAGCCAGGCGAGTCTTGGTCTTCTCTAGTTCCTGCTTTGTCGCGGCTTGCTCAAGCTGCAGGGTCTGGAGCTGAGTCACCATGGTTGTCAGGACGGTGTTCAGGTCCTGTCCTTCTGTCATTTTCGGATAGTTTGCATCCTGCCTGCTACACCACTGTAAAGAAACACAAACACAGCATAAAGGTTAGGGGTTTCTGGCCCCGTATACTGTACGGTTTGAAAAAACAGTCACAATGAATTTTCATAAAATGGCATGGTGGGAATATTTATAGTAAGGGACCGGAATTGACAAAGGAAGGCTGGTAAGGAACCGAAATGGAAGCTGGGAGTCGTGATGTTATCAGAAGTCGACACAGGGAAGGGAAAGAATGCGGAAGTGGCAATGCGTGGTCAGGGACTCAGAGCAGATTCATGGCGGCGGTGCTTCCTTCTTTCTGCAGGAACAAAGAGAGAGAGGTTAGTGCCCCGCCATTCCCTTTTGGCATGAGGTTTGACGCTACGTTTTGGGTCCTTCCATGGCTCCCTATGCGCGCATGCGTGACAATATATATATATATATATATATATATATATATATATATATATATATATACGGTCGGCAGCTCAACCCGATTTTGACGCCCAGAGAATGGATGAAAGGGGGAAGGCAGCTACTGTGAGATACTGCCTCCCCCAAGACATTAGATTGCAGCTTTCCTGCAGTGTAGCGGTGCCCTGGATTCCAGCAGGGCAACATGGGATATGGAGTTCGGCATCACAGCCCTGCTGGGTACTGTTGTGCCACCAGGGGACGCTGTAGGATATTGAGAGACAAGGTTGTTACCTAGCCCAGAAGTACTAATAGGTCACGTGGACGGAAGCCCTGAAGTACTTCTGGGCTGTCGCTACCCGATCTGCGCGCCTGCCCGATTTGTGGGCGCAGGCGTATTGAAAGCCTAACTTGCTGTAAAGTGTTCACGCATGCGTCAAACAAATTGGGCAGCACCGTAAAGTGTACAATGACGTAGCCTTTCAATACACACGCGCATGCGGATTGGGCCGGCAACAGGAACCAGGTAGTGACACACACTGCATGCGCTTAATGAAAAAAACAAAAAAATCCACTTTACGGCACAGCTCGATCTAAACTGTGCATGCCGATTCACAACTTGACATTGCGGTATACTCATTTTAGTTCTACATTAGTTTACCATAATGAAAATATTCATCCTGCAAAATAAACGAAGCAGCTTTTGTGGCGTAATGTTGACGTCCAAGGTTCGATCGCTGTAAGGGGAAGCATAGGTGTACACACCTGATGAGCCCCAATTTGGGCGAAACACATGTTGTGTACTCTTTGTATTATTTGTCAGGTACTGTGTGTGTACATGTGTGTTTTTATTTTTCCACTTATGTAATAAATTATATAAAGTCACCTTTCTGTTTTGATCTATTGTTGCAATTTCCTTCTATGGACAAATTGTGTTTGTTTAAAAATATCTTTAGATATCAATTATTATTAATAAAATTGCCATTTGACTTAAGGCATCAGGTTTACAAAACCTAATGTTGCCAACCAGTTTTATGGAAATAAATGGTCCTTTTTCAACAAAAAAGAATTAACACTGTGTTGCATTGCTTTGTGCTGACTGTCCCCCTTAGTACTAACTGTGACAGTCCACTTGTTAAAATTCTTTAATTTGTTTTCAGTTGTGCAATCAGGTCAGATGCTGAAGGAATAAAGAGTATAAAGCCACTGGTTCAAATCCTCATTTATTCCAACGCTATTAATCTTACAAAGAAGTTTAACTTTACACCCACAGACTTAAGTGAGTGAGCTGTTATCACTTCAATTTTTTTACAGTAAGTGCTTGTTGCTGTAGTTCATATTTGTAATATGTTTGTCCTTAGTAATGTGATTTTAATGTTGTTTCAAGGTGTCTCTGTAAAACCCCCCTGAGAAACAAAACTTACCTTTTAAATGAGTTATTATCCAGCAATATTCCAAAAAAAATGTGTTCTATTTAAACTGACATTTTTCCTGATCTGTCCCTTAACATTTGTTCACTAGTAATATTTCTACATCACCTTTGCTTACAAGTGTAGCTCAAATTGCTCTACAAAAATATACAGTTACAAAGACAATTGAAGGTATTATAAAAGTAAATAAGAAGCAAATGGATGGGTCCTTGTCCTTTATAATAAATACACTGCATGGTCAAATGGCCAGGGACAAAGACAAACCTGCAGCTTTCAAGGGTGCCGGAGATAATAAACCTCTGGGGGTCCCAAGCCAAAGCCTGCACAGCCCCCTCTGCACATCCCAGCATACATAATTGTGGCCATCTCAGTCCAATCACAATTCCATTCCAGGACGTCTTGTGAACTTTTCTTCTCCCCGGCATCACAGGCAGTTTGAGTTGATTTAACAGACAGTGGAGATGCAGGGGGGCACCATTGCAATAAACTGGAAAAAGACAACAGAGAAACACAGCATAAGTTACTGCCCAGTGCAGATCTTACAAACTGTACACAGTGCCATTTCTAATCTATTACAACCAATGTAAGTAATTAAGAAAAAGCCAAATTAGAAATTTTGAAAAGATCGACATTTGTAGCCTGGCACTTCTCTATAGATAGATAGATAGATACTTTATTAATCCCCAAGGGGAAATTCACATACTCCACCAGCAGCATACTGATAAAAAACAATATTAAATTAAAGAGTGATAAAAATGCAGGTATAACAGACAGTAACTTTGTATAATGTTAACGTTTATTTCCCCGGGTGGAATTGAAGAGTCACATAGTGTGGGGGAGGAACGATCTCCTCAGTCTGTCAGTGGAGCAGGACAGTGACAGCAGTCTGTCGCTGAAGCTGCTCCTCTGTCTGGAGATGATACTGTTCAGTGGATGCAGTGGATTCTCCATGATTGACAAGAGCCTGCTCAGCGCCTGTCGCTCTGCCACAGATGTCAAACTGTCCAGCTCCGTACCTACAATAGAGCCTGTCTTCCTCACCAGTTTGTCCAGGCATGAGGCGTCCCTCTTCTTTATGCTGCCTTCCCAGCACACCACCGTGTAGAAGAGGGCGTTCACCACAACTGTCTGATAGAACATCTGCAGTATCTTATTGCAGATGTTGAAGGACGCCAGCCTTCTAAGAAAGTATAGTCGGCTCTGTCCTTTCTTGCACAGAGCATCAGTATTGGCAGTCCAGTCCAATTTATTATCCATCTGCACTCCCAGGTATTTATAGGTCTGCACCCACTGCACACAGTCACCTCTGATGATCACAGGGTCCATGAGAGGTCTGGGCCTCCTAAAATCCACCACCAGCTCTTTGGATTTGCTGGTGTTCAGTTGTAGGTGATTTGAGTCGCACCATTTAAAAAGTCCTTGATTAGAATCCTATACTCCTCCTCCTACCCACTCCTGATGCAGCCCATGATAGCAGTGTCGTCAGCAAACTTACACAGAACTTGCACGTGGCAGGACTCCGATTGGAAGTCCGATGTATATAGGCTGAACAGGACCGGAGAAAGCACAGTCCCCTGCTGCGCTCCTGTGCTGCTGACCACAATGTCAGAACTGCAGTTCCTGAGACACACTTACTGAAGTCTGTCTGTAAGATAATCCACGATCCATGCCACCAGGTATGAATCTACTCCCATCTCTGTCAGCTTGTCCCTGAGGAGCAGAGGTTGGATGGTGTTGAAGGCGCTAGAGAAGTCCAGAAACATAATTCTTACTGCACCACTGCCTCTGTCCACTTGGGAGAGGCATCTGTGTAGCATATAGATGATGGCATCCTCTGCTCCCACCTTCTCCTGGTATGCAAACTGCAGAGGGTCGAGGGTGTGGCGGACCTGTGGCCTCAGGTAGTGAAGCAGCAGAGAAAGCATTCCAGATTTTGTTGCATGAGTACAGAAAGCTGCCGGTTTTTATGGTTGATCTTGGAATAAAAAGCAAAGCAACGTTTGAGAAAAGAAATGCTGGGAGCAGACACTCCAAAATTCAGGAAGGGTCTAAAATACTCAAAGCCTTCTAATTATTTAATAGAACCTTGAAATCAATTCTATGTGAGACAGGCAGCCAAGGTAATGAGACTGAGACAGTTTTCAGAAGAAAAAAAAACCAAAATAGTCCAATACCTCGTGATCACTTGGCAAAGGCACAGCAGATCAGAGCAGAGGTTGAGATGGAGGATTCTAGAAGTGCGGGCAGGAGGACCAGCCACTACTTCAACAGGGCACATATCTCTCCTTCCTTCTTCTTTAACTGCTGCCCCATAACATGGCCAAACTCTTCTACTTCACTGTAACAGTTAAAAACATAAACACAGTAGATATTCACTCACGGAGTTCAAACATTAATAAAGTGTACCCTTACTTCTTGTTCTGCCTCCTTCCTTGGTACACCTGCAGATCAATTATTACCAAAGTAAACCATCACAATAGATAAAGTTCTGCTTAGAGTAAAGTCCAACTAATAATAATAATTACTGTGGTTTTTGTTGGATTTTGAAAGAACCCCAACTTAATTGTCATTATATGTAGCATCATTTTTTTTTTTACATTACACATTACAGTAGATATTGTGTTACAATCTCTGTATATCTGAACTTCTAATGTGACATGCTCAGGTGTCATTACTTACATGAAAACATCTTTGTTTTTCTCTCCTGCCTTAGTTTTGTTTTAATTTAAAATTAAGTATTGGTTCTTTCAAAATCCAACAACAAAGCACAGTAACTTAAGAAAATAAATGTTATTTTGCAAAATGGAACAACATCCCTATTTAGTGACTGCTGGTACTGATGCACCTCAGTCTCTATGTTTGTGAAGATTCACACTCTGAGGCTTTCCTGTCTAAAATAAAAAGCCAGTGTTAGTTACTGGACAGAGTGAGCAAGCATACAGTACAGTATTCAAGGCAGCAAAATATTACAGATCAAGTAATAAATATGTGAAGGCTTTGCAGGAATTGTGCACAAATTACTTCTGAAATTGAAAGCCTCAGTAGTCTCACCTGTAGAAATAGCAAATCTAACATAAACTGCACATCATCTTGAATTGGAAATCTTAAAAGCAGAAGAAAAGGACATCTAGTTGTTTCTCAGAATTCGGATACACTGGCATCTGTTCAGCCTCTTGGAAGGCTGGTTACCACCGGGTATCCCGTAAGGTCAAGAAAAAAAATACAATGAAGGGGCATTGTATTTCTAACTGCAGCAATAAGAAATAAGTTATTTCTAAGGAGCAAGCCTTCTCCATTATATTCAGTTAAATGTGTGTGTACTCCTCCTAAACCAACAGCTTAAATGATAAGCTAATGACAAATGACATCAGCTGGTGCCCAGCCTGTCATTGTGCCTCATCAGACACACACCACACTTCTCTGATGGCTTTGAATATAAATTTTAAAATTGCCTGTTTTCTGCCATAGAATTTTTTCTACCAAACAAGGTTAAAGAAATCCATTTCAAAATTATGAATTAATTTGTTAGTTGGGTACTATTTATTCATAAGTATGACATTAATATATAGCCAAAATGTAGTTTATGTACAAACGAAGACAAATCCCTTCTCACATTTCTTTTACTTCTGCTCCTATTCCAAAATGTTTTATAAAGATGTATTTCTGTTACTGTTCTTGAATGACAAACCAATATCTCACTGTTTTAGTATTGTTCTTCTTCTGTATACAGTTTTGAAGACTAAATGTTAGAAAATGCAGTAACTGTGGTTTCCTTGCCTCATAAATTTCCAATACATTAGTGTAAAGTTCGGAACGTTTGACCCTCTGTTACATCTTTCTGTGTGGACATTAATATGCTAGAAATAACTTTAAAAAATGGAAAACACACTAAAATAATTAAAATGTGTAAGATTCTGATCTGCTTCATTAACAATTTGTAATGCTATTATCTTCATCTCGCTTTCTTGTAATAACTTAGCTGTTGCTACTCTTGTGTGTAATTTAGCCTTCATTATTATATATTTGTTAACTTTATTATGGAAAAACTATTGTAATGATGTAATCTGATATCAACATAATAAAAAATACTGATGGCTTTGGAGGGCACCCTTTACACCCGTCAAGTGTCAGTCGTGCACTCCTAATTCGACACCTTGATTACATTGTTTTGCTTAATTATTAGCATGCTGTTCATTCTTTAAGATAAAAAATGTGAACAAATGTTAAAAGAAACACACCACCAAATGCTTATAGGGTGTTACGAAATAAATACATCCATTAAACCCAAATACGGAAAATGCTGCGACTTTCACATTTAAACCACGAGATTGCAAATGTCGTATTGCAACTAAAAATGAAAATCCTTATTGCCTTTTACATCAATATGATGTACTTACAAAAAGCTATACGTAACCATTATAAAGTTCACAGAAATACGTTGTATTTCATTTCGCTCCCTTTGCATTCGAATGGAGTTAAAATTTTCAGGCGACAAATATTCTCCCAAGACATTATAAAATTCAAAAGTTGCCATCTTTTCCAGTAAGAAGTCCACTTACAAACGGAGATAAACGGCAACACAAAAATGACTCGCAAGTACAATTTAAACCTGACGAGTGAAGTGTGTCATAAAACATTAGACATGCGCAGAACAAATCGGACAGTGTCGTGAAATGAATTTTAATTAAGCAGAGACAAGACAAATCGGATGGGGACTTGTGTCGCAAAGTAAAAAAATGCAGATCGGGCAGGGTTTTAAAAGTAAAGCTCTGCGCATACGTGCGCGGCTCGAGATGTCTTTGTGCGCATGCACCCGCAAATCAGGCAGGCATTGCAGATCGGTAGTGACACAGGGTAATTAAAAACTAAAGTGCTCCATCTGACCCAGCAGGTCACATGGACGGAACAGCAGAAGCACTTGCGGGGCGGGCACTACATAAAGGACTGCTGTGAACCCAGCAGGCAAGCAAGAGTCAGGTGGAGGTAGATGATGTTTGCTGGGAGGTGTGGAGGAGAAAGAGAAGATTTGTGTTTATGCTTGATTTACTTGCCTGTTTATTGTGGCTGTGGTGATTGGAGAGCACTGTTTAAGAAGAAAAGAATATAAAAATACTTCTTCGTGCTTTTATTTTTTATTTAGTTTTTATTTCCAACCCTGCTGGACACCGTGGGGCCCACCAGGGTACGCTGCAGGGAGGCCCAAGGACTTGTATATGCCCTATAACCCGGAAGGTAACGTGCTTCCGGGTTGAAGAAAAGGACTTTTAATCTGACCCGGAAGTGATAGGGACTCATGGACTGCTGGGCTGGAGCCACTTCTGGGTCGGGGAGTATAAAAGGACTATGGGAAAGCCCAGACGTTGAGCTGAACTGGGTGGAAGGGTGGCAACGCGTCTGGGAGAGGAGGATTGGTTATTTGTATTGATTATTGATTTATATGTGTAGTGTGGAGTGGAGGGTGCTTTGTGCACAGTATTATTATATAATAAATAATAATTGGAGTTTTACCTGGTGTTTGGAGTGGTACCTGAGGGTTCAAGGGAGCTCTAGCGCCCCCTACTGTTACAATGTATATACATATATATTTCGGTGTAAGGTGTCTAAACTCTTTTAGGGCTCATACCAACGGGATGACATGCCGAAGAGCGTTCCAAAGTGCGATCACCACGTCTATGGAAGACAGCGTATCAGTTGTCGGGGCAGTTCACAGCGAAAACAAATCCTAAAAGATTGTGGTCGCACTATGAGCACCTGCCATTGATGGGTGATGCAAGGAACATTGTAAATGCAGCGAACAGTATTACTTGGCCATTAACCTGACCACGACCTTGCCTGATTACTGTGTCTGGGTATAGGAGAGTGGTAGATCCCTTTACAATAAATAACAATGCTGTTCCTGTTTCAAGCTGAATAAAGTTGGTTTTGCTAAAGTACTGAGACTCAGTCTCATGTTTTGGGGTGCAAAACAGGGACTCACACATCACATGGTACCAGGAGTGGGGTCCTTGCACCGATGAATCCCCAAGAAATACAGCAAAACCCAGAACCCAGAGGGTCCAGCAGCAGTTGCTGCCTTTGTGTGGCCATGAGATGTGCTGATGAATATGGCTCCTTCTGATGACACTGAGAGTTTCTTATTCTGCTTTGAACGTATGGCAACATTGATGCACTGGGACAGGGGAGCCTGGGCAGCTATTTTAGCCCTGTTTTTAACCAGAGAAGCCCTCCAAGCCATACAGAATCTCCCTCTCGAAAGGCTCAATGATTATGACTACCTGAAGCAACAGATCCTATATGTACGTCTGTCAGCCTGGTGGTCAAGAGACACCAGTTTCGGCTGTGGCATATTGATCCGGATCGCCCTGTACAAGGACAGATCCAGGGCTTAGTGGACATGATTCAATTCTGGATCCGCGGAGACCCTTTCAAGCATATTGTGGAGAAGCTATGCTATTGATTGTGGAGGAGCTTGCTATTGATGTAGTGCTGTCAGGGATAGAGGAGAGCTTTTGTGATGAAATGCTACGGAACGATCCACTCGCTGCTGGATCTGACCCTCAAACTGGAGGGGGCACAAGCCATCTGGAAATAACAGGGCTACCCAGGCTTAACCCAGATTTTGATCCACCCAGCACAGACCTTCAGGGTCGCCAGTGGCACAAGTAGAAGACGAGAGAGTGTGAACACCATAGTGTGGACTAAGCACAGCTGCTTTCACTGTGATCACCTGGGACACCTGGCTTGGGAGTGTCACTTCCCACTTGCGCAAACAATGGCTATAGGTCTGGCCCAGGTATGCGGCTCACAAGTTTCCCCCAAAATGTTAAAGGAGAACAATTTTAAGCTCTCTATTACGATGGCCAGACAGGAATTCTTGGCACTATTGGACTCTGGTAGCAACCTCTGCGTAGTCCACCGTGACTTGCCCTGGTAGATCCCTTATAAGTCAACAGACAAAGTGAACATCCGCTGTGTCCATGGAGAAATTAAAACTGGGATTGGCTCCAGCAGACCCCCGTGACCCTGTGTGCGGATTCAGCGGGTTGGAAAATGGATGGATGGATGGACTATACTATTCCTGAAATTTAAAGGGAAGAACTTTAAGGTTTGGACTGATGTATCAGACATCTCACCCTGGCCATTACTAATAGGTCTTAGCCACCTGCAGAACACCTACCCCCATAGTGGATAGAGGGGGGCTCGCCACAGACAATTTCAGTCAAGGAAATGGATATTAAATTGAAGCGGAATTGTCCATTGAGCTGACAAATTTTTCGGTCGCCGTCACACACACCAACAGCCTCCACAGACTGGACACTCAATATAGACACAGACAATAACAAAATAGCAGTGGGAGGTGAGTGTGATGCTGCATTGGACACGGTAGCAGTGGAAGGTAAGAGCAACTCTGCATCAAGCATGGAGGAAGCAGAGACTGCCATCCAGATGGAGTTTGCTCACCAACAATGAGCTGATAACAACTTGAATTTTGCAGCCTATGTCGCAAATGACTTTTACTATCTGGAGAGAGAGGACCCGAATTTTAAAACACCACATTTTTTACTTAAGGATGGTTTTCTGAATCAGGTGATTTCCGATTGCATGGGTGATGAACATATCGTGCAGTTGGTAGTACTAAGTGAGCACAGGGAGAAGGTTCTAAAAATTGCTCACAGTCACGTTTTGGGGGGCCACCTCAGCACGGAAAAGATGAGGGAATGCATTTTGAAATGCTTTTATTGGGTGAATATGGGCTTGGATGTGGAACGATTTTGTAAAGCCTGTACCGACTGTCAAATAGTTTCCGTTCACAGACCTGCCAGGGCACCCCTTGTACCAATGCCTGTTTTAGACGTCTCCTTTGAGAGGGTGGGATTAGATATTATTGGCCTGCTTCCCAAGAGTAGAAGTGTTTTTCGGTATATACTCATGTTAATCGATTACACCACAGAATACCCAGAAGTAGCAGTGCTGCGATGGGCGGACACCTGGACTATTGCAGAAGCACTCTAGGATATGTTCATACATATTGGTATCCCTCATGAGATCCTCACTGATCAGGGCATACCCTTTATGTCTTACATCATGAAGCAGCTATGTGAAAGTTTCTGAATTAAGAAGTTACACACCACGGTTTATCATCCGCAGACGAATGGCCTGACTGAACGATTTAATAAAACCCTAAAACAGATGATTCGGCAGGTAGCCCATGACAATCCAACTTCCTGGGACACTGTAGTACATTTCCTCCTGTTTGCTGTCTGGGAGGCCCCACAAGCTTCAATTGGCATGAGTCCTTTTGAACTATTATTTGGCCGGTGACATCACGGGGTGTTGGACATCAATGGACGGGGACTTGCAAGGCAACTCCTGGGGGCAGGTTTGTTGACCAAGTCGTTTCACTGCAAGAACAGATTGCCAGATTGTCCTCTTTTGAGGCGGAGCATCAGTAGCGCAAGGACCTTGAAGTGATAGAAGAGTGTATGCCCCCAGTGAATTATGAAATTAGAATCAGAATTCCCGGGAAGTGGAAATCCATACAGATTTTGCATATTAATCTTTTAAAGGAGTGGCAGGACCGTCACAAAGTCCTGGTCACGGCCATAGCGGTTCCCCTGACTGAGGTTGCCACTGGGGATGATTTATCTGACACACAGAAGGCGGATTTGCTATCGCTGATCAATGGGAACTCAGCAACCCCTGGCCGGACAACGATTGCAGAACACAAGATTGTCACTCCACCTGGTGTGACTATAGAGGTGCTCCCGTATCACCTACCAGAGGCAATACGGAAATTGATACACAAGGAAGTCCAACAGATGCTCCAATTAGGAGTTATTCGGTCGAGCAACAGCGAAGTCCATTCGTATTCGTCTCAAAGTCCGACAGTTCGGTTCGGTTCTGTATTGATTTTAGGCGTTTGAATAAGATTTCCAAGTTTGATGCATACCTAATGCCACATGTGGACGAGCTGTTAGAAAAGTTTGGGCAGGCTTCACATATCTCCACCCTTGATCTCACAAAGGGTTATTGGCAGGTCCCCTTGGAGGAGTCTAGTTGTGAGAAAACTGCGTTCTCCACTCTGGACGCATTGTTTGAATTTACGGCACTCCCTTTTGGTCTCCATGGTGCACCTCTGACCTTTCAGCGTATGATGGACCAGATCCTATGTCCCCATTCATCGTACACGGGTGCCTGTTTTGACGATGTGGTTGCATTTTCAGTAATGACTGGGAATCTCATCTTGTCTGTCTTCAGGCAGTGCTTAACAGTTTGCGGCTGGCTGGATTGATGGTTAACCCTAAGAAGTGCAAGCTGGGTATGTCAGAAACCCACTCTCTGGGATGTTCCATGGGGAAGGGTTTGCTCAGGCCTCAAATGGATAAGGTAGGGGAGGTGCTTGCATATCTCTGTCCTGAAACACAGAGACAGGTTTGTGCCTTCCTCGGGCTCGCAGGATACTGTATTACAGGCAGTTTATTTGCAATTTTGCATATCAGGCCGTCCCCCTTATGGACTTGACAAAGGGTAGAAAGAACCGTAGTATTGTATGGACCTACGCCTATGAGAGAGCTTTCGCGAACCTAAAAGCTGCTTTATCATCATTCCTGGTTCTGCGCAATCCTGACTTTTCAAAGGAATTTATTCTGCAAATAGATACTAGTGTTTAGGAGTGGTGCTCTCACAATGTTTTGAGGGGGAAGAACACCCCATCATGTTTCTCAGCAGAAAGCTACTACCCAGTTGGCGATTAAGTTGGCGGTGGAGGCCCTCTGTTACTATTTCTGGGGACGAAGGTTTACTCTGCTGACTGACCATGTCCCCCTACTGGCTGTACAAACAGAAGGTTATGAACACCCACCTCACTTGGTGGTCTATTAGATTGTAGCCATTTTTTTTTTTGATGTTTGCCACAGTCCAGGGGCTACACACACCAATGTGGATGTTCTCTCCTGCCTTCCGTTACTATCTCTGGGGACGACAGTTTACCCTGGTGACTGACCATGCTCCACTGCAATGACTGTACATACAGAAGGATATGAATGCCTGGCTCACTCGGTGGTCTATTAACTTGCAAGCTTTTGCTTTTTTTTTTTTTTTAATTTTTATTGATTTTATTGAAATCACACAACATTCCATACAAATACATCAATTTTACAAGAATAGGATTGAAAACAAATCAACCCCACCCCTGAGAAAGAGAGCATGGCCAGTAGAATAACATTTAAACCTAGTAAAAATAAGCAAATAGATAGAGTAATAAGTGAATATAGATAAATGGAGAAGACAAAAAAAATGGAGAGAATCTGCTTCCTCGGTGCTTTAAAAGCTTATTCTAAAATGTTATTGATTAGATCCTGCCAGGTTTGGAAAAAATTCTGCACAGATCCTCTAAGTGAGATTTAAATTTTTTCCAATTTCAAATAATATATAACATCAGTTACCCATTGACTTAAAAGGGGAGAGTTAGGATTCTTCCAGTTGAACAAGATAAGTCCACGTGCCAATAGTGTAGTAAAGACAATTACAGTTTGTTTATCCTTCTCCACTTTAAGCCCCTCTGGAAGTAGACCAAACATAGCTGTTAGTGGATTAGGAGAGATTGTGACACCAAGGCTGTCTGAAAGGCATTTAAAAATCTTGGTCCAAAATGATGTTAGTTTGGTGCAGGCCCAGAACATGTGACCCAGTGAGGCTGGAACTTGATTGCAGCGTTCGCAGGTTGGATCTTGCCCTGGAAACATTGTGCTCGATATATAATTTTTAGTTGAATAACTGTATGCTTTGCACATATGGAGCTCGAGTGAATTCTCTGCATTGCTACCTTCCACTCCTTTTCTGATATGTTGAGGGAGAGATCCTTTTCCCATTGTCCTCTTGGATCTTTGAAAGGGATGGATTGTAAAATGGCAAGCTTTTGCTTTTGATATTCACCACCGACCCGGGTCTGCACATACCAATGCTGACGTTCTTTCCAGCATAGCCTAGCCTGGCTTGGATGGTCGCTTTGCCCACACTGGTTTGGACAAAGCTGAGGGGGGAAATATAAGGTTTTTAAACTTTTTTTGTGGCTCCTGCAACAGGACAACACGCCAAAGAGCATCCCAAAGTGCGATCGCCATGTCTGTGGAAGACAGCCTCTGCTCACAGCACTGGAGCAGTTCACCGCAAAAAAAACAAATCCGCGTTCTGTGAAAAAATCGAATAGATCACGATCACACTATGAGCACCTGCTGTTGATGGGTGATGCAAGAACATTGTAAATGCAGGGAACAGTATTACTTGGCCACTAACATGCCCACGACCCTGCCTGATTGCTGTGTCTATGTATAGGAGAGTGGTAGATCCCGTAAATAAATAACTATGCTTCTCCTGTTTCAAGCTGAATAAAGTTGGTTTTTCTAAAGTACTGAGACTCAGCCTCATGTTTTGGAGTGCAAGACAGGGACTCACACGTCACTATATATATATATATATATATATATATATATATATATATATATATATATATATATACTGTATATACATACATATTGTCACACACGTACACATGGGAGACAGCTAGACGGCTTAAATAATAGTAATACCATGCCAGACCAGGGGGTAACAAGCTGCACTAACTTCTCTCTCTATCCTTTGCAGACTTTCCTCAGTAAATCCCACTAGGTACCAAAGCCATGGATGACACCACTTCCAGTCCCGGTGCCATGGATGACGTTACTTCCGGTCTCGACAACATCACTTCCGATTCCGATAGAGCACCCCGCCACCCCCTGGCCTGGCAGATGATTACCTTCACTTGGTCCACTCAGCTCACTCCTAGTCACATGTGTGTGACACAGCCCCCCCTTCAGCCCAGACCCATCGGGTCGGGTATACCTGTCCATGAGGTCATGGCACCGGGAAAGGGCATCAGCATTGGCCTGCAGTAGACCTCGACGATAAATGACCGAAAAGGCTGTAGGTCTAAAAACCACCTTGTGACTCGTGGATTTGAATTCCTGTGTAACGCCATCCACTGTAAAGGTGCATGGTCAGTCACCAGGGAGAACTCACGTCCCAAGAGCTAGTACCTCAGCTGAGTAATTGCCCATTTAATCGCCAAAGCCTCCCACTCCACTGCCGCATACCTGGTCTCTTGATCCAACAGTTTCCGACTCAGGTACATAACAGGGTGTTCCACTCCATTGACGCTTTGGCTCAGCACAGCACCGACCTGTGTCTGAAGTGTAGGTCTGGAGAATGAAAGGCAAAGAAAAATTAGGTGCTTTCAAAATAGGAGCTGACGTAAGGGCATGCTTAAGGTCACTAAATGCAGCGCCTGTAGCATCATCCCAAACCACGTGGTTAGGTTTCCCCTTCTTTGTCAGGTTTGTCAAGTGCGTTGCTCTCTCAGAAATCCGGGGTACAAACCGGCGATAGTAACCCGCTAAGCCGAGAAATGCTTGTACCTGCCGCTTGGTTATCGGACGAGGCCAATTCACTATGGCATCTATTTTGGAACATTGTGGTTTGACTATAATCCAGCCCACTAGGTAACCTAAATATTTGGCTTCGACCAATCCAGAATAGCATTTCTTTGGATTAATACGAAGACCGGCATTCGCTAGTGTCCGTAATACAGCCTGAACTTGCTGTAGGTGTTCCTTCCAGGTGCTGGAATAGATAACAATGTCATCCAAGTAGGCAGCACTATACGAATTATGGGGTCGGATCACTTTGTCCACCAGACGTTGGAAGGTAGCGGGTGCCCCATGTAATCCGAATGGAAGTACACGATACTGCCAATGTCCGCTAGGGGTGCTAAACGCAGTCTTTTCCTTTGCGGAGTCCGTTAAGGGAACCTGTCAGTACCCCTTCATCATATCAAGGATAGTCAAAAATTTGGCGTGTCCTAGCCACTCGAGGAGGTCAACACAATGGGGCTGGACCAGGGACTGTAACTCTCCTCTATCACACCTAGATCCAGCATTCGTTTGATCTCCAACTCCACTTCTGCCTTTTTTGCTTCAGGAATCCGATATGGGCATTCTCTGACTATAACCCCTGGTTTTGTCACTATGTCATGCGCAACCAGGGAGGTTCGCCTAGGATTTTCGCTTACTACCTCTGGGACAGACAGGATAACTGCTTCGAGCTCCTGTCGCTGTTGGCGAATCAAATCATCACCGAAGTTAAGGTGCAATTTATGAGTGAAAGAGTGAGCAGGGCTGTCCGGAGGAGGGATTGGGATCCCTTTCCTTCCACAGTTTCAGCAAATTGACATGATAACTCCGCTCTCTAGGTCGACGATTAGGTTGGATAACTAAATAATCGACCAGACCCTTCCTCTCCTTAACTTTATATGGGCCTTGCCAATGGGCGTTGGATTCTCACAGGGCACTATGGGATATGTAGTGTAATTCCACAGTCCTGCTGGGTACTGTGGGTGCCGCCAGGGGATGCTGCAGGTGGACCGGAGGAATTGTGTTTCATCCTTAGCCCGGAAGTGCTCCCAAATCACGAGGATGGAAACTCCAAAGTACTTCCAGGCTGAAGAAATCTCAAGTCCTCCATCCGGACTATTTAAAGGACTTTTGAAGACCCAGCAGGACAGCCAGAGTTGGGAAGAGGTGGAATATAATGATTATTATTGTGTTTATTGATTGTGTATTGGCAGCTGTGGTGCTTTGAAAAATAAAGAATACCATTTGGTGCTTTAACTTGGTGTCCACAACATTTGTCTGTTGGGGTTAACGGGGCAAAAGTGACCCAAAGAATTTACACTATGTATTGCCTTGGGTTCCTGTTAGTCTAATTATTTTTCTTGTGATGTTGATTCCTGGTAAGAATTGAAAGCAAAGAATAAAAAACTATTTTAAGATATGATTCATTTGCTCCCATTGTAGATTTCCAGCTGTAAATATGCAAACCGTATCACAGACGTTCACCTACATATATATAAATATATACACTCACCTGCCACTTTATTAGACACAAATTGCTGGTACTAGGTTGGATCCCCCTTTTATCTTCAGAACTGCCATACTTCTTCATTGCATAGATTCAACAAAGTGCTAGAAACATTCCTCAGGGATTTTGGTCCATATTGACATGATAGCATTATGCAGTTACTGAAGTTTTGACAGCTGCACATCCATGATGCAAATCTCCCATTCCACCACATCCCAAATGTGCTCTGTTGGATTGAGATCTGGTGACTATGGAGGCAATTTGAGTACAGTGAATTCTTTGTCATGTTCAAGAAACCAATTTAAGATGACTTGAGCTTTGTGACATGGTGCATTATTCTGCTGGAAGTAACCATCAAAAGATGGGTACACTGAAGTCATAAAGGGATGGACATAGTCAGCAACAATACTCATGGAGGCTGTGGCATTTAAACAATGCTCAATTGTTACTAAGGGGCTGAAAGAGTGCCAAGTAAATATCCCTCACACCATTACACCACTACCACCAGCCTGAACCGTTAATAAGGCAGGATAGATCCATGCTTTCATGTTGTTGATGCCAAGTTCTGACCCTACCATCTGAATGTCTTTCTCTCTGCAGACCATTCATGGGAAATCCCACCTGGCCCTGTTGACATCACTTCTGGGTCCAAACCTATAGATGAAGACTGTTCTGGTCTTCTTGATGTCATGCCGGGGCTCGAGCCAATGGTTGAAGACCCTTCCAATCCCGGCCCCTCTGACGTCACTTCCTATCCTGACCTTTTAAAGCCTCCACCTTTCCCCTATTCCCTCAGTTCCGTTTTGGACTCCTGTTTGTGCACATTAGTGATATAATTTATTTGCAATTTCAGCCAGGAAAATAATATATGGGTGGCTGCCCCAAACCTTGCTATGGCTCTTTGTATATATATATATATATATATATATATATATATATATATATATATATATAGTCACAAAAATGAGACATAATGACATAAAGGTTTGGGGCAGCCACCCGTATAATCTGTTCAAAGTTGCTTTCTTTTCATAATACAGCACTGATGTGCACACAAATGAGTCCAAAACAAGACTGAGGGAATAGGGAAAAGGTGTAAACTTTTAAAGGGGATGACAGGAAGGGAGGTCATAGTGATCGGGCTCATGTTCTTCAGTCATTGGTTCGAGCCCGGACGTGACATCACAGGGGCCGGAGCCGGTAAGATCTTCTTCCATTGGCTCGGTCCCGGGAAGTGACGTCAGAAGAGCCAGGTGTAATCACCCGTGAATGGTCTAGAGCAGGGGTGTCAAACTCAAATAATGAGTGGGCCAAAATTTAAAACTGAACAAAGCCGCGGGCCAAGGTTGAAAAAAATTACCTTTTAATAGGCACCCAAACAAGTTTTGCGTTGAAAATTGAACAAGCAAGGCTTATATAACTTTATAATGACATGCAAACCCGAGTTTCATGTTTAAATATAAAAATTGAATGCCTCTTTTCTATTTGCAGCCTTCTGAGGTAAATATCAAAATAAACTTTTTTCCACAGGCTAATAAATACATTTGAAAACAAAATAACAATAATGAATGAATCAAACATTCAAGCCTTGAAGTAGCAAGAGAAGAGTGCATGAATAAAATGTTTTTGCTCAGTTTGCTACACTGATTTGCTTTAACACTGAATATGGAACAAGCCATGCTTATAGCTTAACTTAACTTAATAGTGCAAAATCAACTGTCAAAGAACAAACGAAGAAACATCAATGGCATATTAAATAACATTTAAATAAAAAATGAATGCCTCTTTTCAATTTGCTAAATATCAACATTAACTTTTTCCACTGGCTAATACATAAATCAATCATTCAGGCCTTTTTACTGTTCAGTTTGCGACACACTGATCTAACATGGTGTGTTCAAGCCAGACACCTGGCATCTTTTCTTGGATGCTAGTTCATCAGTGTCGGGGCTCAGGCTTTGAGCTGAGGCAACCTTCATTATCGAACGAAGGTGTTCATCAGTGAGACGTGCCCTGTGAGATGTTTTCGTCATCTTCATTGAGGAGAAAAGTTGCTCACATAGGTAAGTGCTGCCGAACATGGAGAGCAATTGAGCAGCTTGGGTGCGGAGCTGAGGCATTGTGTCAGGGATGTGTTGTGGAAACTGTGCGGCGCCAACAGCATCATACTTTGACTTCAGCGTGTCATCACACTGGAGTTCAATCAGCTCCATTTGAATGTTAGTTGGTGCTTTTTCCACATCGACTGTGAAGGGATTACTAAGCAGTTCAAATCTCCATTTCTGACCATCAAAGTCGCCAAATCGTCGGTTAAACTCAGCGCCGAGTACACTGAGTTTTTCAGCAAACTGTGCGCACACGGCGGTAGAGATCTGCGTATTTATGGTTTGGCAACAGGGGAAATGGCCAAGGTTTCCTTGCAGCAGCTGATTCTCCCACAGGCAGAGTTTAGCTTTAAAAGCTTTCACTGACGAGTACATCTCGGTGATGATGCGGCCCCGCCCCTGTAGCTGCAGGTTCAGCGCATCAAGATGGCTTGCGATGTCAGACAGAAAGGCCAGCTCACACATAAACTTTTGCTCCTGGAGTTCTGCTGTGTCCTTCCCTTTGCTTTGCAGAAACTGACATATTTCTTCACGCAGCTCGAAAAATCTGTTCAGTACTTTTCCGCGGCTTAACCATCTCACCTCTGTGTGATACGGCACGTCTGTGTGTTCCGAACCAAACTCTTCCAGAAAAGACTTAAACTCGCGGTGATTCAGACCTTTGGCTCTTATAAAGTTAACAACTTGTGTTACTGTGGTCATAACATGTTCCATCTTTAGGGCTTTAGCACACAGTGACTCTTGATGTATAATGCAGTGATAAACCGATAGCTCACCTGCACAGTTCTCTTCCCGCATCTTTTCACGCATCCTGCCCACCAGACCATTCTTTTTACCACTCATCGCTGGCGCACCATCAGTGGTTAATCCCACGAGTTTATCCCACGGCAGGTTTATTTCAGTTACACATTTGCAAACCTCCTCAAAAATGTCCGTCCCTGTGGTTGTGCCATGCATGGATTTAAATCCCAAAAGCTCCTCCGTAACACACATTTTTGAGTCGACACCCGCGGATGAAGACTGACAGCTGCGCAGTATCAGACGCGTCAGTGCTCTCGTCCACAGCGAGGGAAAAAGAAACAAAATCTTTCCCCTTTTCCATCAGCTGGTCATGCAGATTGGTGGCAAGATCACATATGCGCTCCGCTATTGTGTTCCTGCTCAGGCTTACGTTTGAAAAGGCCTGTTTTTTCTCTGGGCACACTTGGTCACAAACTTTCAGCATTATCTTTTTAATAAATTCTCCCTCATTAAAGGATCGGGTTGATTTGGCGATTTCTTCTGCCACGATATAACTCGCCTTTATAGCAGCCTCGTTTTGTGCTGTGGCTTTTTTGAACATATTTTGTTGTGAAACCAACCCTCTCTTCATCTCCTCTACTTTCTGGCTCCTTTGAGTCGTGTCCAGGTCCTTGTACATGTCCTGATGTTTCGTTTCATAGTGTCGCCTAAGGTTGTACTCCTTAGGTACCGACACGTTGGCTCCACAAACGAGACAAACAGGTCTGTCTTTCAGATACGTAAACATATATTCTGTCTCCCACCTGTCCCGAAAAGTTCTGTTTTCTCCCTTCCTTTTCGTCATTTTTGGTAGGGGTAAAACAGTGACACCTAGAGTTGTAGTATTGGGCCGCAGCACGTCTGGAAAGAACGCTGCTTGCTAGAAATCTACTGACACAAAGCTGGCGCACCAAAACAACCGCAGAGCATTATGGGATTTGTAGTATTCGCAGTGAATGCGGTGTTACAGCAACACCGCCGCTGTATAATACCGGTGGGCCAGCTCTAATGTTAATTTGATATTGCCCCACGGGCCAAATGAAATTACACGGCGGGCCAAATTTGGCCCGCGGGCCAGAGTTTGACACCTGTGGTCTAGAGGTTAGGGAGAAAAAGAGTCAGTGTACTCTGCCACATCCCGGCATGCCTCAGAACTGCCTTCACTCAAGCCCTTTAGCTGCCTCCCATGCGCACGTGTGTGACAAGGCCCCCCCCCTTAGCCCAGACCCATCGGTTCGGGCAGCCCTAACCGAGAGGTCGTGAACCCGAGAAAGAGCATCAGCGTTGGCATGGACAGCGCCCCGGCGATGAACGAGCGAAAACTTGTAGGGCTGTAGGTCAAGAAACCACCGGGTGACCCGCGGATTCGACTCCTTTTGCAGGGCCATCCACTGTAGAGGTGCATGGTCCGTGACAAGGGTGAATTCCCGGCCCAACAGGTAGTACCTAAGCTGAGTAATCATCCATTTAATCGCCAAAGCCTCCCTTTCCACCGCTGCATACCTGGTCTCCCGGTCCAACAGTTTCCGGCTCAGGAACATGATGGGGTGTTCCACACCATCGACACTTTGGCTCAGCACGGCCCCCAGGCCTGTGTCCGAAGCGTCCGTCTGGAGGATGAAAGGCAAAGAAAAGTTAGGTGCCATCAAAATAGATACGGACGTAAGGGCCTGCTTTAAGTCACTAAATGCAGCACCTGTCTTTTCAGTCCACACCACAATGTTCTGGGCCCTCTTCTTTGTCAAATCAGTCAAGGGCGCCGCTCTCTCCGAGGACCAGGGCACAAACCGGCGGTAGTACACCGCTAACCCGAGAAAGGCTTGGATCTGCCGCTTGGTTCGCGGACGGGGCCATTTCAAAATGGCATCTACTTTGGAGCACTGTGGCCTTACCATACCCCGACCCACCAGGTAGCCTAAATATTTGGCTTCGCTCAATCCAAAGAAGCATTTCTTGGGATTAATCTGGAGCCCGGCCTCACCAAGTGTCTGCAATGCCGCTCGGACATGCTGTAGGTGTTCCCTCCATGTGCTGGAATAGATGACTATGTCATCCAGGTAGGCAGCATTGTATGAGTTACGAGGCCGGAGCACTTTGTCCACCAGATGCTGGAAGGTTGCTGGAGCCCCATGTAACCCAAATGGAAGGACACGATACTGCCAGTGTCCGCTAAGGGTGCTAAACGCGGTTTTAGCCTTCACGGAGTCCGTTAAAGGAACCTGCCAGTACCCCTTTGTCATGTTCAGTGTGGTCAAATATAGAGCCTGCCCAAGCCTCTCGAGGAGGTCGTCCACTCGTGGCATTGGGTAGGCATCGAATTGGGAAACTTGATTAAGCCGACGGAAGTCATTGCAAAACCTCCAATTCCCGTCAGGCTTACTGACCAACACAATAGGACTGGACCAGGGACTATGACTTTCCTCAATCACACCTAGTTCCAGCATGCGCTTGATCTCAAGCTCCATTCAGCCCTTTTTGCCTCGGGAAGACGATACGGGCATTCTCGGACAATAACCCTGAGCTCTGTCACAATGTTGTGCTCAACCAGAGAGGTCCTTCCAGGGTTCTCACTGACTACCTTTCGGACAGACCGGATAACTGTTTCCAGCTCCTGCCGTTGTCTGGGACGTAAATCCGCACCGAAGTTAAGGCTAGCCGTGTGAGCAAAGAGTGAGCAGGGCTGGCTGGAGGAGGGATCAGGATCCCTGTCCTTCCACGGTTTTAGCAGGTTCACATGATAAACCCACTCCCTCGGCCAACAATTGGGTTGACTCACCAAATAGTCGACGAGTCCCTTCCTCTCCTTAACTTCGTAGGGGCCTTGCCAATGGGCAAGCAACTTAGAGTGGGAGGTAGGCACTAGGACCATGACACGGTCTCCTGGGTGGAACTCCCGGAGAGACGTGTCGTGGTTGTAAGAACGGACCTGTGCTGCTTGGGCCTCTTCCATGTGACTTTTAAGGAGGGGCCGAATTTTTCCAAATCTATCGCTTAATTGCGCGATATACTCTAGTATGTTTGTAGAGGGAAGAGCCTCTTCTTCCCATCCTTCTTTTAGGATATCTAATATGCCCCGGGGTTGTCGCCCATACAGTAATTCAAAAGGGGAGAACCCCATGGAGACTTGTGGGACTTCCCGATAGGCAAAAAGGACGAAGGGGAGGAGCTGATCCCAGTTCCTTCCATCCTCGCTGACCACCTTACGCAGCATTTGTTTGAGAGTCTGATTGAACCTCTCCACTAAACCGTCGGTTTGAGGATGATACACCACGGTCTTTTAAATGCTTTATTTTCAGTAACTTGGTAGTCTCCTTGAACGTCTCCGAGGTGAAAGGTGTCCCCTGGTCCGTCAAGACTTCCTTGGGGATACCCACGCGCGCAAAGACTCCTAGTAATTCCCGTGCGATGGCTTTAGAAGTGGCTGAGTGCAATGGAACAGCTTCGGGGTATTTGGTAGCATAATCCACGAGGACTAGGATGTACTTGTGTCCTCGGGCTGACGGCTCTAGAGGTCCGACTAAATCAACCCCAATTCGATGGAAGGGAATGTCAATCAGGGGAATAGGAATGAGAGGAGCACGGTCCTTTCTTGGAATTTGTTGCAATTGACAATCCGGGCAGGAAGTGCAAAAGCGACGAACCTCCTCATTGATTCCCGGCCAGTAGAAACGGAGCTTGATCTGCTTCAGGGTTTTCTCGGTGCCCAAATGGCCACCTAGGAGGTGGGCGTGTGCTAACTCACAGACCTGCCGCCGGAAGGTTCGTGGGATTAGCAGTAGCCTTCTCTCCTGCCCATCATGCATTGCTATGCGATAGAGAAGGTTGTTGTCTAACACAAAGTGAGGACCCTGGGGCATCGACTGGTTAGTGCGCTGGCCGTTGACTAGGACCACTGCATTTTTTGCAAATTTCAGGGAATCATCACTCCACTGCTCCCTTTTAAAGGAAGCCGGCGTCTCTCTAAATTGGAACCCTAAAAGGGAGAGAGGGTCTGAACCGACCTCAAGGGGCGTGGTTTTCTCCTGTTCCTGGGAGTTGCCACATCACTCAGGGCGGCCGCTTCGTCTCTCTCTGCCGGCTGATTACACAGCGTGGAGGCAGCTTGACATGGCTCATCCCCGTCCATAACTAGGCCCAAGTTAACCCCAGGAGTGGTATGTGTCTCACCGCTTTTGATATTAGACCAGTCCCGCCCTAGTATCACCGGGTGTGGAGGATCTGGGAGGACCGCCACGGTTAATTTCTGAACTGATCCTCCGTAACTGATTATACAAGCGGCGGACCTATACCAGCGGATTTCTCCATGGACACAGGTTATACTGGTCTTAAATTTCAACCACTATTGCGGTAGCACAAATCGGCGGGCAACAATGGAAATGTTGCTGCCGGAATCAAACAGAGCAGAAGTTTTATACCCGTTAACGATCACCATGCCTGTGTGTGGGACCGCCAATGGGTTTGTCAGAGCACACCAACCCCTCCTCCCCCTCCACCTGCATTCCTCCTCATTCCCAAGCGGTTTGCGCGCCTGCGGCTTCGAGGACGTCGGCACAAGCTCTGGGTTGTACAGGGGGGGGCTAGGTTTTGGGACGTACTCCGGTTGAGTTCGACCAAGAGACGGTTCAGCTCCCCCAGATTGTGAGGCCGTCCTTTGTATTTCTACGAGCTCTATGAGCTCTGCCATATTTCTGAACTGTTTACCCCAGACCGGCTGGGTGAAGCCACGGGGTAGTGTGTCCAGAAGCAGGTAGCAGGCCACCTGCTCTATTACATTTGAGGGCTTGTTTTCCTGTGGCCGTAGCCACTGCCCTACCTTTGCCCATAAGGACCAGGCTTGTTGAGGGGTCGGCCGCTCTGGGTCGAACCTCCAGTTTTTAAAACTACTCACCTGCCAGTCTGGGGCACCCCTAGGTGGAAATCGGGGCTTCTTCTCCGAGAGAGCATAAACAGCCCTCTTTGCCTCCCCCTTCCGAAGCAGCCCAATTCTGTGAGCCCCTCTCGCACACTCCCTGGCCTGCCTAGGTTGCCTAGTGAAGCATGCCAGGCGCAGAGCCTGTACTGGGTCACTCCGAAACACGGGACACCCTCCCCGCCTGGGAACTTGGCCCCGGTACGCTCCCACTTGGGTGTGTTGCAAGTCCTGTCCCCTTCTCTTCCAGGACTTCTCCATCCTGCCGACTACGCCAATGTCACAAAAATGAGACATAATCACATAAAGGTTTGGGGCAGCCACCCGTATAATCTGTTCTCCTGGCTGCAAAGTTCCTTTCTTTTCATAATACAGCACTGATGTGCACACAAATTAGTCCAAAACAAGACTGAGGGAATAGGGAAAAGGTGTAGAGTTTTAAAGGGGAAGACAGCAAGTGAGGTCATAGTGATCGGGCTCATGTTCTTCAGTCATTGGTTCGAGCCCGGATGTGACATCACAGGGGCCGGAGCCAGTAAGGTCTTCTTCCATTGGCTTGGTCCTGGAAAGTGACGTCAAGAGAGCCAGGTGTAATCTCCCGTGAATGGTCTACAGGTAAGGGAGAAAAAGAGTCAGTGTACTCTGCCACATCCCGGCATGCCTCAGAACTGCCTTCACTCAAGCCCTTTAGCTGCCTCCCATGCCTCCCATATTGGCACGTGTGTGACAATATATATATATATATATATATATATATATCTTTATATATATATATATACATATATATATACATATACATGGTTTTCGATGGTGAGGAGCACCCCATCACATTTTTGAGCTGGAAACTGCTTCCCAGGGAGTGTAATTACTCGACTATTGAACAGGACTGTTTGGCAATCAAATGGGCCATGGAAGTGCTCCATTATTATTTGTGGGGACATAAGTTTACCTTGGTGATCAATCAAACTCCCCTTCAATGGCTCTGCAGACAGAAGGATACAAACTCTCGTCTTATGTGGTGGTTCTTTAATTTTATTGTCCATCATTGTCCCGGCTCTATGCATGTCAGTGCTGATGTCTTCTCTCGCCTGGCCAAGCCCAGTTTTGTAGATCGCTTAGTTCACAAAGGTGTGAACAAAGCTGAGGGTGGGGGTGTGGCTGCTGCAGGGGGACACGGCTGCTCTTCAGAAATCCCCACTTAAACAATTTTTCAATTGGAAACAAACACACTTTTAAGCCAGGTTTATACTTCCCACGATGTGATGTGTGCTCCAGAGGAAGCTACTGCTATGCAAGCATTGTACTGCCACACTTGCGTGTGTACTTAATCTGGAAGATTCCACCAGGTGGCAGAGTGAGATATCATCATGGTGAGAAAATGTTCAGCTTTGCTGGGTTGTGAATAGCCTGAAAGATCCATTAAATCCTGAGGACACCTTGCCACAATATCTCTGAAAAGGGTGGATGTTTAATGATTACATCCATCAATCCAAGGATGTGTCCATTTCAGAAAGCATCTGGCTGTGCAACGCTATATACTATACTAGTAAAATACCCGCGCTTCGCAGTGGCGAAGTACTACCTTAAAATTTTTATTAAGTAGAAAAGTAAACCTTTTTAAACTAAGGGAAAATATACAAATAATTATTTGTTAAGGATCTGTTTGTATACAACGTTGTCAGTTCGGCCCTCCGGTTGTAATATGACCAAGCTGTGCGCTGAGCTTACTCTTGAGCATGCAACTTACAGTTGGCCATGTGAAAAGCAATCTTGCCTCAAATCAATGCCAACCTTTTGTAGGGTCTGTCCCTGAGACTTATTAATTGTCATTGCGAAGGAGAGCCTTATTGGAAATTGGAGGCGTTTGAATTGAAATGGGAGATCAGAGGGTATAACGGGGATGCGAGGAATAAAAACTCTCTCCCCTGAGCCACTGACAGTAAAAATAGTTGCCTCAATGAGGTTCTTTTGCAGACACGTGACCTGAAGTCCTGTGCCGTTACAAAGTTTAGGTGGCTGTAAGTTTCTCAGTAACATTACTGGTGCCCCAACCATCAAAATTAGATTATGCTCAGGAGTGTCTAGAGGATTCAGAGTGTGGAGAAACTCTAATGGATAGTGCACCGCGTCTTCTGCTTCTACAACTGAATCCACGGACTGATATGTTTTCAGTTGTGAAGGTAGTTTTTGAAGTAAAATGTGGTTTATAGTCGTAGTCATGTCATTTCTTGGTGTCAGGATAGCTCTCTCCCTCAACCATGACACGTCATTTTCGTGGAGAATTAGTAGATTGGGGCAAACATTTTGAAGAAGGCTTTGTAAGAGGCATTGGCGGTTGTCCAAAGGTGTAAAATATTTGGCCATTTTGGTACACTTGAAAGCGACAACCGAACAATTCAGCAGCAGCCATCAATTCACATGCAGAACCATAGGTGAAGAGCTTAAGTATTTCACTCTTATAGTGCTCCTGTGTAGTATAATTATCTCCTGTACCGTCATCAGTCCACACCTTGAACCTGTCCCAGTCACTCAATACATAAGACACAATGTTCTTCCGGATATCAAGAGTGAGCCTGATATGGCCGTGCAATATGTAACACAGAGAATGGAAAAGGCAGGCACCATCTCCGGGCATGGAAACCACTCGGTAAGTGACAGTTCTTTGATCGATAGTGATCACCACGATAGACATGTTAATGGGGGTACGGTTGGAACGATAAAGGAAATGGGTACCAGAACAATGTAAACTAAGTCTAAAATACCAACACAATAACTATAATCGTAATAAACGAACAATAAAACAGAGGAGAAGCCGTGGATTAAATAAAAAGGCTGCAGTTATCAGCAGGGAGACGTGAATACCATGGCGAAGCAAGGAAGGGAATGAAGAGACCGGAGCGACGGACGGCCTTATATAGGCAGGCAGCCAACTATGTGGGAGGCGTGGGGATGGGGGACCCAACACCACCTCACACGGCGACCGAGCTACAGGCTATGGACGTATATATGTACGTAAGTAGGATTCAGTTAGCGTTGGGAACCCACGTACCAAATTTCTTGAAGATGGGCCCTTAAGTAACAAAGACTGTTGAAAAGTTCAATATGGCGGCTGACAGTGGCGTCATACCACCAAAATAAGTATGTACATCGGTTTCGGTTAGAGCAGGGAAGCCGCCTACCAAATTTCGTGAAGATGGGGCAATAAATAAGAAAGTTTAACATGGCGGATGTTGTCGACCGTTATGACAGTTACGCATAGAATTTCAGCCGACAATGGCGTCATACCACTGAAATAAGTACGTACATTGGTTTCTGTTAGCGCAGGGAAGCCACCTACCAAATTTCGTGAAGATGGGGCCATAAATAAGAAAGTTTAACATGCCGGACGTTGTCGACCATTAAGGCCATTAAGAATTTCAAAATGAAACCTGCTTAACTTTTGTAAGTAAGCTGTAGGGAATGAGCCTGCCAAATTTCAGCCTTCTACCTACACGGGTTGTTGGAGAATTAGTGATGAGTGAGTCAGTGAGTCAGTGAGGGCTTTGCCTTTTATTAGTATACTCTAGCAAAATACCCGCGCTTCGCAGCGGAGAAGTAGTGTACACATATCTAGATATACATATATATATATATATATATACAGTAATCCCTCGCTATATCGCGCTTCGCCTTTCGCGGCTTCACTCTATCGCGGATTTTATATGTAAGCATATTTAAATATATATCGCAGATTTTTTGCTGGTTCACGGATTTCTGCGGACAATGGGTCTTTTAATTTCTGGTACATGCTTCCTCAGTTGGTTTGCCCAGTTGATTTCATACAAGGGACGCTATTGGCAGATGGCCGAGAAGCTACCCAACTTACTTTTCTCTCTCTCTCTCTTGCGCTGACTTTCTCTGATCCTGACGGAGGGGGTATAAGCAGGGGGGCTGTTCGCACACCCAGACGATACGGACGCTCGTCTAAAAATGCTGAAAGATTATCTTCACGTTGCTACCTTCTGTGCTGCTGCTGCTTCGTGAAGCGACATGCTGCACGGTGCTTCGCATACTTAAAAGCTCGAAGGGCACGTATTGATTTTTGATTGTTTGTTTTTCTCTGTCTCTCTCTATCTCTCGCTCTCTCTCTTTCTCTGCTCCTGACGGAGGGGGTGTGAGCTGCCGCCTTCAACTGCTTTGTGCCGCGGTGCTTCGCATACTTAAAAGCCAAACAGCCCTATTGATTTGTTTGCTTTCCTCTCTCTTTCTGACAGTCTCTGCTCCTGACGCGCACTCCTTTGAAGAGGAAGATATGTTTGCATTCTTTTAATTGTGAGACGGACCTGTCATCTCTGTCTTGTCATGGAGCACAGTTTAAACTTTTGAAAAAGAGACAAATGTTTGTTTGCAGTGTTTGAATAACGTTCTTGTCTCTCTACAACCTCCTGTGTTTCTGCGCAAATCTGTGACCCAAGCATGACATTATAAAAATAACCATATAAATATATGGTTTCTACTTCGCGGATTTTCTTATTTCGCGGGTGGCTCT
>NC_041399.2:125442420-125492318 GCF_900747795.2 Erpetoichthys calabaricus
CGCACACCAGGGCGGCCGTGGGCAGATGCGTATGGTGTATTCACTCCATGTTATCGTGCATTGCGCTGTCACTGGTATTTTGATAAAAGAATTTGAACAATATATAAGAAGCGTATAAATGATTAAACAGTAAAACATTAACATTTAAGAAGTAAAGTTACATTGAGTACTACTGCAGTGCCTTCAGGTATACCTCATTTTTTCTTTGCCCATTACATGCTTAAATGTATACATTTTTTGGTGTACCTACCCGAGAACACGCGACATATAACCGACCGTGGGAGAAGCATGGATTTTAAACACGCGTTGAGTTCATCTGCTGGTCTCCCTCGTGGAATAACTGGTAATGTTTGACTAAAATCTACAGCGAATAAAACGACATTACCTCCTTTTTTTTTTTTTTACGATCTCTGAGATCTTGCTTTTTTCGTTTCAAGGCTTCATAAGCTCTTTTATGTTCAATGTTCTACTTAATAAGTACTAATTATCCCAAACCATCATCTTTGAATGTTGCAAGACTTTCGCCTTGTATGTAGATTGGGGTAATTACATTCATTGCATTCCTAGTCTGAATCACAATCTGATTGTATGGGTGGTTACCTGGCACTGTAGGGTTGCCACCCGTCCTTTAAAATACGGAATCGTGCCGCGTTTGAGAATGAAATTGCGCGTCCCGTTTTGAATCAATACTGGATGGGATTTATCCCGTATTTTTTTTATCATTTTTTTTTTAAAGCAGCGTCTCATGCAAATCATCCCACACGCATTTTATGAAGATGCCTCCTTTCCTACTTTTGATTGGGTAATACTTGATGTCATCGTTAGTTTGATTGGTGTTTTTAACTGTCCAGTGAGGAGGGCGTGTCTTTTAAGTACAGTCTGCAAAGTGTTGGCACTGAGATGTTGCGTCAGCGCCATAGTTGAAGCCTCTAACGTTGCGGTCAGCAAGTCGGCTAACATCCGCCATGTGCCGTCTTTCAGTTGCGAGAAGCAGATCATAGAATGGTTGAAACTGTTGCCCCTAACGTTGCGCCACGGCGTGTGCTTCGTTTATACCTCGTGTCTTCTCATTAAACTTTTATCTCGCGAATATGTTATTGCAATCCGCAGCGGGAGCGTTTCTATAAACTTAATTTAAACTTACGTTTTACACCGTGCTTTGTTTCCCTTATGAACATGCTTGTATGCTTAACTCGCTCCGTTCTCAATTGTTTAATTAATTTTTTGCTCTTCGCTGTTTGCGGCTGTTCCTCCATTTCCCCCTACTTCGTTCTTTTATCTCGTGAATATGTTATTGCAATCCTTAACGGGAGCGTTTCAATAAACTGATTGAAAATAGTTTTGCATTTACCTTTTTAGTAAAAGGCGAGCTTTTAAGCCTGAGAAATCACCCCGTAAATGCACACGTTTAATTGGACATGTGTTAATATGTATGGTTACACAGTATTAAAAGACAGTGAACAACGTCAGTTACCTTTCTTCCCGCGTTTGATAAAAGGTGAGCTTTTAAGCCTCAGAAATCACCCCGTAAATGCACACGTTTAATTGCACATGTGTTAATATGTATGCTCACACAGTATTAAAAGACAGTCAAAAATTAACGTCATTTACCTTCGTTCCCGCGTGTGACTCGTGCTGTAAATGTCTTCCTTGTTTTTAGTTCACGTGATTACGTAGGAGGCGTGATTACGCTATACGTGACTCCGCCTCCTCCATTACAGTGTATGGACAAAAAATATGTTCCAGTTATGACCATTACGCTTTGAATTTCGAAATGAAACCTGCCTAACTTTTGTAAGTAAGCTGTAAGGAATGAGCCTGCCAAATTTCAGCGTTCCACCTACACGGGAAGTTGGAGAATTAGTGATGAGTGAGTCAGTCAGTGAGTGAGTGAGTCAGTCAGTGAGGGCTTTGCCTTTTATTATTATAGATATATATATATCTAGACATACATACATATATAGATTGACACATATATATATACTAGCAAAATACCCGCGCTTCGCAGCGGAGAAGTAGTGTGTTAAAGAGGTTATGAAAAAGAAAAGGAAACATTTTAAATATAACGTAACATGACTGTCAATGTAATTGTGTTGTTATTGTTATGAGTGTTGCTGTCTTATATATATATAATATACACACACATAAACATAAATATACATATACATATATACATATCTACATATACACATATCTACATATACATATATATACATATATATACATATATATATATATACATATACACATCCACATATATATATATACATATATATATATACACATATCAACATATACATACACACATACAGTACATACACACACATATACATATATACATATACACATACATACACATACATATATATATATACTGTATATACACACATACATACATACACACACACATATATATATACACACACATACATACATACATACATACATACATACATACATACATACATACATACATATATATATACACACATACATACATACATACACACACATATATATATATATATATATATATATATATATATATATATATATATATATATATATACATACACACAGACACATATATATACATATATATTTACATATCTGCATATATACTGTATTTACATATCTACATATATACAGATATCTACATATATATACACATATATATACATATCTACATATATATATATATATATATCTATCTAGACATACATACATACATACATTTACACATATATATATATATATACATATCTACATATATATACTATATATGTAATTGTGTTGTCATTGTTATGAGTGTTGCTGTCATATATAAATATATATATATAAAATATATACACACACACACATAAACATATATATACATATCTACATATACACAAAGATACATATATATATATATATATATATATATATATATATATGTATATATACATATATACACATCCACATATCTATACTAATTAATAAAAGGCAAAGCCCTCACTGACTCACTGACTGACTGACTGACTGACTGACTGACTGACTGACTCATCACTAATTCTGCAACTTCCCGTGTAGGTGGAAGGCTGAAATTTGGCAGGCTGATTCCTTACAGATTACTTAGAAAAGTTAGGCAGGTTTCATTTCGAAATTCAACGCGTAATGGTCATAACTGGAACCTCTTTTTTCACAATATACTGTAATGGACGGGAGCTCGATGGCCGTGGGAGGAGGAGTTGAGTGTCACGTCATCACGCTTCCCACGTAATCACGTGAAAAGACTGTGAACGCAGTAGGGAGAAATGAAGGAGGAGCCGCAAACAGCGAAGAACAAAAAATTCATTAAACAATTGAGAAGGGAGCGAAACAATAAGAAGCGAGCGAGTAAAGCATACAAGCATCTTCATAAGGGAAACAAAGCACGGTGTAAAACGTAAGTTTAAATTAAGTTTATAGAAACGCTCCCGCTGCGGATTGCAATAACATATTCGCGAGATTAAAGAACGCAGTAGGGAGAAATGAAGGATGAGCCGCAAACAGCGAAGAACAAAAAATTCATTAAACAATTGAGAATGGAGCAAAACAATAAGAAACGAGCGAGTTAAGCATACAAGCATCTTCATAAGGGAAAAAAGCACGGTGTAAAACGTACGTTTAAATTAATTTTATAGAAACGCTCCCGCTGCGGATTGCAATAACATATTCGCGAGATAAAACAACGCAGTAGGGAGAAATGAAGGAAGAGCCGCAAACCGCGAAGAACAAAAAATAACAGAAAGAGGGCACGTGGCGGACGTAAGGCGACTTGCTGACAAACCAAAAGCGTGACCTGGCAGGTAACCACCCATACAATCAGATTGTGATTCCGAAAACGAATGCCATGAATGTAATTACCACGATCTACATACTGTCAAATAAACGAAACACACGCCGTAGCGCGACAGCTGTGAAAAGGGAGCTTCACAAAAAAACAGATCCTTAACAAATTGTTATTGGTATATTTTCGATCCGTTTAAAAAGGTTTTCTTTTCTTCTTAATAAAAAATTAAAAGCAGTACTTCGCCGCAACGAAGCGCGAGAATTTGGCTATATATATCTGCTTCTCGCAATTAAAAGAGGGCACGTCGATCTACATACAAGGCGAAAGTCTTGCAACATTCAAAGATGATGGTTTGGGATAAGTACACCATGGAACATAAAAGAGCTTATGAAGCCTTGAACCGAAAAAAGCAAGATCTCAGAGATCGTAAAAAAAAAAAAGGAGGTAATGTTGTTTTACTTGCTGTAGATTTTAGTCAAACATTACCAGTTATTCCACGAGGGAGACCAGCAGATGAACTCAACGCGTGTTTAAAATCCATGCTTCTCCCACGGTCGGTTATATGTCGCGTGTTCTCGGGTAGGTACACCAAAAAATGTATACATTTAAGCATGTAATGGGCAAAGATAAAATGAGGTATACCCGAAGGCACTGCAGTAGTACTCAATGTAACTTTACTTCTTAAATGTTAATGTTTTACTGTTTAATAATTTATACGCTTCTTATATGTTGTTCAAATTCTTTTATCAAAATACCAGTGACAGCGCAATGCACGATAACATGGAGTGAATACACCATACGCATCCGCCCACGGCCGCCCTGGTGTGCGCAGATAGGAGTTGATTCTACAATAAAATAAAATAAAGATAAAAAGAGTAATACAATCATCACCCATAAAGCGGATAGCAGACGTGACGTACTATATGTGTACCACATTTCAAGTCAATACGTGAAACGGTTTGCAAGCTACAGGTGATTTAAAATCCTGGACAGACAAACAAATAGCCACGGTAGCAAATTATAGAAGAAGATTTTACTGTTTAATAATTTATATTTATATGAAATGTGCTTCTTATATATTACTTCATATTCTCATATGATAATGATGTTAATGTTGTTTATATTGATTTCTATATTATTGTAAGTGCATGTATGTGTGTATATGTATGTATGTATGTGTGTATATATATATATATATATATAAAATATATGTGTATATGTATATATAATATATGTATATATATGATATATCTGTATATGTGTGTATATATATATATATATATATATATATATATATATATATATATATATATATATTGTAGCAGATAAGCGTGTCGTCCACCTCTCGAACCCTCAGGTACCACTCTTCGGACCAGGTGAAAGTATAATAATTCTTTATTTTATAATTATACTGTGCACAAAGCACCCTCCACTCCACACTCATTAAACACAATACTCTTCTATAAACAATACTCCTCCTCTCCCAGACACGTCGCCACCCTACCTCCCAGCTCAGCTCAATGTCTGGGCTCACCCAGAGTCCTTTTAAAGCCCCTGACCCGGAAGTGGCTCCAAGCCAAACCCACAAGTCTGTTTTCCTTCCGGATCAGGGCAAAGTCCTTTTCTTCATCCTGGGAGCACATCGCTTCTTCCAGTCACGTGACTGGGATGCACTCCCGGGTTATAGGGCACACAAGAGCTTACTAGCCCCCCTACAGCGACTCCTGGCGGCCCCCAAGGTATCCAGCAGGGCTGTGTCAAAACACTACAAAGTCCATGAGGCCCTGCTGGAACTCGGGGCGCAAATATGCTGTCCGGAGGGCTCCTCCTAGCGGCCTGGGGGTGACGACCGGAGTCCGTAGGCGGTCGTCTGTCACAGTCCCTCCCCCTTAGCGACGACCAGTGGGGCGGAGCGTTGATTCCCACGAGGGACGTCTTCCTCCAGGAGAACGCGAGATCCGGGCCGTGGTTCTGCTGTCTAGATCCCCCAGCGAACCTTGGGGGAACGGTGTATCTGGTGTCTCTTCGCTCCCCTGTCCTCTGGGGACAACTCCTCCACATGTGGCCCGGTTGCCGGCAGTTATAGCACCGCCGACGTCCTCCTGGTGGCCTCTCTTCCCGAGACCTGAAGCACCTCGGGAATTCTGTCAGCTCCACCCTGTCCTCCGCCAAGGAGGGGTTAACAGCCGCTTTGCTGCTCTTTGCCCTTGTCTTTTCCCTGTTAGGAGACCCGCATTTCTGTGTGGGGATCTCCTGCTTTCTCTGGGGCTTGTGCACAACGTGAGGCTCTCTATGGAAGAGAGAGAGCCTCTTTGCTGTTTGCACGCCCGTTGTCCTATATAAATTCGGAGGCGGCGTCATTAGTACCGTATCGCTCCGGGTAACAGCACTATTCAGCTGCCCCGGGACGATCGGTGCTTCCCCCGCCTCTTCATTAACCAACGGCAACCCCTTTTCCACGCGGGTCGGGCTTATAACGTCCGCATTAGTCCAGAGCAGCGTCTGATACCGCTGCTCCGGTTCAAACGGACAATTTACCGACCCCTCCGTCATGGTGCCACACTCAACTGTCGGGCACACCGCGCTTTGGCAACCGCAACTTATTAAACACGGTGCCGATTCACACTGCGTCCCCTTATTATATACGGTACAGAGGGCACCTACCTGCACCGCCGCATTAATCGAGGCCGGGGCTTCACGGCCTAACCGCCGAAGGTATTCCTGTAGTTTTCTCAGCGGCGCTTCGACCGTGGCTCCCAGCTCCTCTAACCATCTCCTCAGGTCCTCGATCCCCTGAAAGAAACCCAGTACGGGCTCGAGTATCTCTTCGAGATCCCGTATCATATAATCAGTTAAGTTATTTGTCTCGGCCGGTAGTAAGGCTACTTCCTTATTTTGGTCATCTGCCGACCGGGAACCAATGAGCACGTCCACTCCTGGCACGTGCTCTGCTGATGAGCGCAAGGGCTCCTGGGATATGGAGTCTTTAGAGGGACGGGTAGCCTCCTGCGGCTGGCTGCGGTCTGCCTTTTTAATATTGCCGGCAGACACTACAGTCACGTCCCGTCCCTCTTTATTAATTAATGGCGCTGCTTCGCTCGCCGCCCCCTTCCCCTTCCGGGAGCTCAGACGCGTCGGGGAAGACGTGTCCTCACCTAAGGAACCGAGGAGGACTTTCCCATCCCGGCATCCATCGCGCGAGGTCACGTGGTCGTTCTCCGCCAATGGACTCCCTTTCTGCGGACGCCTAGACTAGCTTGTTTTCATCTCTTCGCGGCCATCTTGTCTAGGTGTGAGGCGGGCGCGTTCTTTGTCCGCTTCGTGCAGACAGGCCCCTGCAAAACAGGAAACAAATACTCCCGGCGTTTCGGGCATTGCCCCATCACATACCTCGGTCCGTTGGCGATCACGCTCCAACTCCCTGTAGTAATCTTTGGGAGTCGCTATCCGGCAACGTTCCGACTGCTGCCCTGCTCGGGTTTGCGTGGCCTTAAACTGCTCTCGATCTTCCTCACTGCCCGTCAGGTAAGTCCACAGCTGCTCCATAGGATCTGGGACCGAAGTCTTCTGGACAACTCCAGCCTTCTTCCCAGTCTTCTTCCCCATACTTGCCTGCTGTAGAGGACGGTTCTCAGCTGCAGCGCTCTTGGTCGCGGGTGGAGTTTTCACCTCCGCGGTTACTAGAGGGACCTTTCTAGGGTTCTCTGCCACAACGAATTCAATTATTATTGCAGATCCTCTGCCTCCAGACGGCCAGAGAATCCTGCTGACTACGCCAGTGTAGCAGATAAGCGGGTCGTCCACCTCTCGAACCCTCAGGTACCACTCTTCGGACCAGGTGAAAGTATAATAATTCTTTATTTTATAATTATACTGTGCACAAAGCACCCTCCACTCCACACTCATTAAACACAATACTCTTCTATAAACAATACTCCTCCTCTCCCAGACACGTCGCCACCCTACCTCCCAGCTCAGCTCAATGTCTGGGCTCACCCAGAGTCCTTTTAAAGCCCCTGACCCGGAAGTGGCTCCAAGCCAAACCCACAAGTCTGTTTTCCTTCCGGATCAGGGCAAAGTCCTTTTCTTCATCCCGGGAGCACATCGCTTCTTCCAGTCACGTGACTGGGATGCACTCCCGGGTTATAGGGCACACAAGAGCTTACTAGCCCCCCTACAGCGACTCCTGGCGGCCCCCAAGGTATCCAGCAGGGCTGTGTCAAAACACTACAAAGTCCATGAGGCCCTGCTGGAACTCGGGGCGCAAATATGCTGTCCGGAGGGCTCCTCCTAGCGGCCTGGGGGTGACGACCGGAGTCCGTAGGCGGTCGTCTGTCACAATATATATAATATATGTGTATATGTGTGTGTGTGTATATATATATATATATAGTATATGTGTGTATGTATATGTATATATATATATATATATATATATATTGTCACACACGTGCGCATGGGAGGCAGCTAAAGGGCTTGAGGGACGGCAGTTCTGAGACATACCGGGAGGTGGCAGAGTGCACTGACTCTTTTTCTCTCTTGCCTGCAGACCGTTCCCGGGAGATTCCACCTGGCTCTCGTGACATCATTTCCGGGACCGAGCCAATGGAAGGGGACCTGAATGGCTCCGACCCCCCTGACGTCATGTCCGGGCTCAGTCCAATGGAGAACGAACACATCCCTGATCCTTATGACCTCACTTCCTGTCTTCCCCTTTAAAACCCTGCCCTCTTTCCTAATTCCTCAGCCTGGTTTTGGACTCGTTTGTATGCACTTCAGTGCTATTATTATTCACTTCAGCTTTGCAGCCAAGGATTTCGAGATTATACGGGTGGCTGCCCCAAACCTTTATCAGAGTATGTCTGATTCTTTTACATCTGGCGTAGTCGGCAGGATGAAGACGTCCTGGACGAGAAGGGGACAGGACCTGCAACATATCCAGGTGGGAGCGTACCGGGACCGAGTTTCCAGGCGGGGAGGGTGTCCCGTGGTTCGGGGTGACCCGGTGCAGGCTCTGCCTCCGGCAGGCTCTATTAGGCGACCTAGGAGGGCCGGGGAGTATGCGGGAGGGGCTCACAGAATTGGGCTGCTTCGGAAGCGGGAGGCCGGGAGGGCTGTTTGTGCTCTCTCGGGGGAGAGTGCCCGTCTCCCTGTAAAGCCAGAGCCCCGAATTCCACCTGGGGGTGCCCCAGACCGGCAGGTGAGTAGAGTGAAAGCCTGGCGGTTTGACCCAGAGAGGCCAACCCCTCAACAGGCCTTGAGCCTATGGACGAAGGTAGGGCTGTGGCTACGGCCACATGAAAGTACGCCCTACCACATGCTTGAACAGGTGGCTTGCTACCTGTTGTTAAATTCACTACCCCAGCGCTTCACCCAGCCGGTTTGGGGTAAAGATTTCATAAATATGGCGGAGCTCATTGAGCTCGTAGAACAACAAAGGGGGGCCTCCCGACCTGGGAGAGCTGAGCCACCCCTGGGCCGACCTCGACCGGAGTACGTCCCAAACCCTAGCCTCCCTCTGTACAACCCAGAGCTTGCACCGATGTCCCCGGCGCCGCGGGCGCACGAACCGTTTGGGAATAAGGTGGGATGCAGGTGGAGGGGGAGGAGGGGTTGGTGTGCTCTGTCAAACCCGTTGACGGTCCCGCATACAGACAGGCTGATCGTTAACGGGTATAAAACATCTGTGTTGTTAGATACCGGCAGCAACATATCCATTGTTGCCCGCCGTTTTGTGCTACCGCAACAGTGGGTAAAACATAAGACTGGTATAACCTGTGTCCACGGAGACATCCGCTGGTACAGGACCGCCATTTGTGTCATCAGCTACGGAGGTTCAGTTCGTAAGTTAACCATGGCTGTCCATCCTGGGCCTCCCCACCCGGTGATACTAGGGCGGGACTGGTCTGAAATAAACAGCGGTGAGTCACATACCACTCCTGGGGATAACTTGGGCCTAGTTATAGACGGGGATGAGCCGTCTCAAGCTGCCTCCACGCCGTGTAATCAGCCGGCAGAGAGAGATGAAGCAGTCGGCCTGAGTGACGTGGCTACTCCCGGGCCGTCGCGTGCCAATACGTCATCCACCAGGGCCGCGGCGGAGCGGGAGGACACCACGCCCCTTGAGGTCGGCACCGACCCTCTCTCCCTTTTAAGGTTTCAATTTAGAGAGACGCCGGCTTCCTTTAAAAGGGAGCAGTGGAGTGACGACTCCCTGAAACATGCAAAAAATGCAGTAGTCCTTGTTAACGGCCAACGCACCAACCAGTCCATGCCACAGGGTCCTCACTTTGTGTTGGAAAATGACCTTATATATCGGGTAGCATTGCATGATGGGCAGGAGAGAAAGCAACTGCTAATCCCACGGACCTACCGGCGGCAGGTCTGTGAGTTAGCACACGCCCATCTCCTAGGTGGCCACTTGGGCACCGAAAAAACCCTGGAGCGGATTAAGCTCCGTTTTTACTGGCCGGGAGTCAATGAGGAGGTTCGTCGCTTTTGCACTTCCTGTCCGGAGTGTCAACTGCGACAAATTCCAAGAAGGGACCGTGCTCCTCTCATTCCCATTCCCCTGATTGATGTTCCCTTCCAGAGAATTGGGGTCGATATAGTCGGACCTCTAGAGCCCTCAGCCCGAGGACACAAGTACATCCTAGTCCTCGTGGACTATGCTACGAAATACCCCGAAGCTGTTCCCTTGCGCTCAGCTACTTCTAAAGCAATCGCACGGGAGTTACTAGGGGTCTTTTCGCGCGTAGGTATCCCCAAGGAAGTCTTGACAGACCAGGGGACACCTTTCACCTCGGAGACGTTCAAGGAGACTGCCAAGTTACTGAAAATAAAGCATTTAAAGACCGCGGTGTACCATCCTCAAACCGACGGTTTAGTCGAGAGGTTTAATCAGACTCTCAAACAGATGCTACGTAAGGTGGTCAGCGAGGATGGACGGAACTGGGATCAGCTCCTCCCCCTCGTCCTTTTTGCCTATCGGGAAGTCCCTCAAGCCTCCACGGGGTTCTCCCCTTTTGAATTACTGTATGGGCGACAACCCCGGGGCATATTGGATATTTTAAAAGAAGGATGGGAAGAAGAGGCTCTTCCCTCGACAAACATATTAGAGTATATCGCGCAGTTACGCGATAGATTTGGAAAGATACGGCCCCTCCTTAAAAGTCACGTGGAAGAGGCTCAGACAGCACAGGCCCGTTATTATAACCGCGGCACGTCACTCCGGGAGTTCCGCCCGGGGGATCGAGTCATGGTCCTAGTGCCTACCTCTCACTCGAAGTTGCTCGCCCATTGGCAAGGCCCCTATGAAGTTAAGGAGAGGAAGGGACTGGTCGACTATTTGGTGAGTCAGCCGAATCGTCGGCCAAAGGAGCGGGTTTATCATGTGAATCTGCTGAAACCGTGGAAGGACAGGGATCCCGATCCCTCCTCCGGCCAGCCCCGCTCGCTCTTCGCTCACAGCCCCAGCCTTAACTTCGGGGTGGACTTGAGTCCCCGACAACGGCTGGAGCTGGATGCAGTTATCCGGGCTGTTCAGGAGGTAGTCAGTGAACAACCCGGACGGACCTCTCTGGTTGAGCATAATATTGTGACAGAGCCCGGGGTTGTTGTCCGAGAACGCCCGTATCGTCTTCCCGAGGCAAAAAGGGCTGAAGTGGAGCTTGAAATCAAGCGCATGCTGGAACTAGGAGTAATTGAGGAAAGTTATAGTCCCTGGTCCAGTCCCATTGTGCTCGTCGGTAAGCCGGACGGGAGTTGGAGGTTTTGCAATGACTTCCGCCGGCTTAATCAAGTCTCCCAATTTGATGCCTATCCAATGCCACGAGTGGATGATCTCCTCGAGAGACTTGGGCAGGCTCGATATTTGACCACGCTTGACATGACGAAAGGGTACTGGCAGGTTCCTTTAACGGCCTCCGCGAAGGAAAAAAACGGCGTTTAGTACCCCTAGCGGACACTGGCAGTATCGTGTCCTTCCATTTGGGTTACACGGGGGCCCCTGCAACCTTCCAGCGTCTGGTGGACAAAGTGCTCCGACCTCATCACTCCTACAGTGCTGCCTACCTGGATGACGTGGTCATCTATTCCGGCACATGGAAGGAACACCTACAGCAGGTCCAAGCGGTATTGCGGACACTCGGTGAGGCCGGGCTCAGGATTAATCCCAAGAAATGTTTCTTCGGATTAACCGAAGCCAAGTATTTAGGCTACCTGGTGGGTCGGGGGTACCGTGAGGCCACAGTGCTCCAAAGTAGACGCCATTTTGAAATGGCCCCGTCCGCGAACCAAGCGGCAGGTCCAAGCCTTTCTCGGGTTAGCGGGGTACTACCGCCGGTTTGTACCTCGGTTCTCAGAGAGAGCGGCGCCCTTGACTGATTTAACAAGGAAGAGGGCCCCGAACATTGTGGTATGGACTGAGAAAACAGGCGCTGCATTTAGTGACTTGAAACAGGCCCTTACGTCTGCACCTATCTTGATGGCACCCAACTTTTCCTTGCCTTTCATTCTCCAGACGGACGCTTCGGACACAGGCTTGGGAGCAGTGCTGAGCCAAAGCGTCGATGGTGTGGAACACCCCATCATGTACCTGAGCCGGAAACTGTTGGACCGGGAGACCAGGTATGCAGCGGTGGAAAGGGAAGCCTTGGCGATTAAGTGGGCGATAACTCAGCTGAGGTACTACCTGTTGGGCCGGGAGTTCACCCTTGTCACGGACCATGCACCCCTACAGTGGATGGCCCTGCACAAGGAGTCGAATCCGCGGGTCACCAGGTGGTTTCTTGACCTACAGCCATACAAGTTTTCGCTCATTCATCGTCGTGGCTCTCTCCATGCCAACGCTGATGCTCTTTCCCGGGTTCACGACCTCTCGGTTAGGGTCGCCCGACCCGACGGGTCTGGGCTAAGGGGGGGGCCTTGTCACACACGTGCGCATGGGAGGCAGCTAAAGGGCTTGAGGGACGGCAGTTCTGAGACATACCGGGAGGTGGCAGAGTGCACTGACTCTTTTTCTCTCTTGCCTGCAGACCGTTCCCGGGAGATTCCACCTGGCTCTCGTGACATCATTTCCGGGACCGAGCCAATGGAAGGGGACCTGAATGGCTCCGACCCCCCTGACGTCATGTCCGGGCTCAGTCCAATGGAGAACGAACACATCCCTGATCCTTATGACCTCACTTCCTGTCTTCCCCTTTAAAACCCTGCCCTCTTTCCTAATTCCTCAGCCTGGTTTTGGACTCGTTTGTATGCACTTCAGTGCTATTATTATTCACTTCAGCTTTGCAGCCAAGGATTTCGAGATTATACGGGTGGCTGCCCCAAACCTTTATCAGAGTATGTCTGATTCTTTTACAATATATATATATATATATACAGTATATATATATATATGTGTGTATATGTATATATATAAAATATGTGTATATGTGTGTATGTATATATATATATATATATATATATAATATGTGTATATGTATATATATATATATATATATATATATATATATATATATATATATATATAATATATGTGAATATGTATATATATATGACAGCAACACTCATAACAATGACAACACAATTACATTGACAATCATGTTACGTTATTTTTAAAATGTTTCCTTTACTTTTTCATAACCTCTTTAACACACTACTTCTCCGCTGCGAAGCGCGGGTATTTTGCTAGTATATACATATACAGTATATATATATACATATGTCAACATATATATACACATACATACACACACACATATACATATATACATATACACATACATATATATATACACACATTCATATATACACACACAGACACATATATATACATATATACAGTATATTTATATATCTACATATATATATACACATATATATATCTCTACATATCTACATATTTATATATATATATGTATATATATATATATATATACATATCTACATATCTACATATCTACACATATATACATATCTACACATATATACATATCTACACACACACACACATATATATATACACACACATATCTACATATATATATATCAAAATACCCGCGCTTTGCAGCAGCGAAGTACTGCTTTAAAATTTTTATTAAGAAGAAAAGTAAACCTTTTTAAACTGAGGGAAAATGTATGAATAATTATTTGTTAAGGATCTCTTTGTATAGCACGTTGTCAGTTCGCCCCTCTGCTTGTAATATGACCAAGCTGTGTGGTAGCTTACTGTTGAGCATGCAATGTACAGTTGGCCATGTGAAAAGCAGTCCTGCCTCAAATCAATGCCATCCTTTTGTAGGGTCTGTCCCTGAGACTTATTAATTGTCATTGCGAAGCAGAGCCTTAGTGGAAATTGGAGGCGTTTGAATTGAAATGGGAGATCAGAGGGTATAACGGGATGCGAGGAATAAAAACTCTCTCCCCTGAGCCACCGCCAGTAAAAATAGTTGCCTCAATGAGGTTGTTTTGCAGACATGTGACCTGAAGTCTCGTGCCGCCACAAAGTTTCAGTGGCTGTACGCAAATCCACAATCGGTTTCATATTCTGTTCGTACCTTATCAATTGTGTTATTTGTTTTTTAAACAGGTTTGATTCATCGAAGTGATCACTCCTGCTGCGTTCAGTCACTTCACGTGATCCGCTCTCTTGTGTAATGTTGCCGATGTCCACGGGTTTATTAAATGTTAGCTAAGACCCGGCAGTTAAAAGTGTCTTCTCATTAAACTTGTATCTCGCGAATATGGCATTGCAAACGGCAGCGGGTCAGTTCACGTGCTTACGTGGGAGGCGTGATGACGTGATATATTTTGATATATATCAAAATACCCGCGCTTTGCAGCGGCGAAGTACTGCTTTAAAATTTTTATTAAGAAGAAAAGTAAACCTTTTTAAACTGAGGGAAAATTAATCAATAATTATTTGTTAAGGATCTCTTTGTATACCACGTTGTCAGTTCGCCCCTCCGGTTGTAATATGACCAAGCTGTTTGCTGAGCTTACTGTTGAGCATGAAATCTAACGTGGTTTGTGCCCTTCAGAATGAAAACAGTTAGCATTTACCTTTTTAATAAAAGGCGAGCTTTTAAGCCTGAGAAATCACCCCGTAAATGCACACGTTTAATTGCACATGACGCAATACGTGACTCCGCCTCCTCCATTAGAGTATATGGACAAAAAACAGGTTCCAGTTATGACCATTACACGTAGAATTTCGAAATGAAACCTGCCTAACTTGTGTAAGTAAGCTGTAAGGAATGAGCCTGCCAAATTTCAGCCTTCTACCTACACGGGAAGTTGGAGAATTAGTGATGAGTGAGTCAGTCAGTCAGTCAGTGAGTCAGTCAGTCAGTCAGTGAGTCAGTCAGTGAGGGCTTTGCCTTTTATTAGTATAGATATATATACTAGGGGGCTCAGCCCACTGCTTTGCTCGCCCACCCCCGGGTTTGGTTTACCGGATATACAATTTAAAGAGATTGTTATTTTCATGGGAATTGTTACATATGCATTATTTTCACTTTTACTTTAAAGTTTTGTAAAAACAATACTGTACTTGTCCTTTATTTCCAGCCCCGGGTGTGGTTAAATCTCTTTCTCGCAGGATGTATAACGCTGCTCGTGTTGTGAAAGGGGAGATGCTGAACACAAGCTAAGGAGAAGCGGTCAGATCATCTGCTGGCTTGCTACTGCTGCTTCTGCTGGCGAGCTGTGTATTCTGTGTGTTGCGCTGCGCGTCGATCATTTAAAAGTCTGTACAGCAGCTGTCCTTTTGCCACTTCGCGTCTCTGCCGCTCATGTTGTGAAAGGGGGTGGGGGTGCTGAACGCATGCTAAGGAGAAGCGTTCGGATCATCTGCTGACTTGCTATAAATAGTTCTTTATGGCTATGTGTATGGGTTCATTGTCCTGCAGCAGAATGATGTTGCTACCTCATGATATTTCTTAAGTGTTATGAATTCTGCATGTTTACTAAAGTAAAATAAAGTGCAAGGCTTTACACCTACATACGTTTGAACCAAAGTAGTATAGGCTACACCACTTCAAAATAGCCTAGCCCCAAACTCAAAATGCATGGTTATGACCTGTATGGACTCAATAGTGGGATAAGGGCTTCAAAGTCAAAAATATCCCCAAAGTTCCTTTAATATTTAAAGATAAATTATAAAAAAAGGAAATGCAGGAATAAAGAAAAAAGGAAACAAAATGAAAGCAAATATACTGAGTTGAAAATCCTAAGGCAGTACCTTATAATGAAAGCCAGGAGTTGGACACCAAAGAATCCAAAAATCTCTAAGGCAACAAATTCCTCTCTCTTTCTCCCCTCCACAATTGAAAAACTCAAATTTCATGCTACCAGCTTGGGACCTTTAATCTTGTATATTTTGGCTTTCTCACGTAGGGCTGAAGAACTTCTAGAGCATCGTTGAAAGTGGCACTTTCTCACCTTCAACAAACCTGCATTATGTATACTGTAGGTGGTCATCGCTTATAATTTCCATCTTGGGCCTATCAAGGCATATTGAGTGTTGGTGACATTTTTAATATTCCTGGCCATGATTTAAAAAAAAAGTGCATTGGTAATAGTTGTACATTCATTGTATATTATACAAGCAAACCGCATCTTAATCAAATTAAAAGAACAATTTGAGGAACCATAATATTATAGATAATCTATTATTAAAAACATTTAAAATATAATAATTTGACAGTAAATTAGAACAGTAATGTTTTTAATGTGGGCGGCATGGTGGCGCAGTGGGTAGCGCTGCTGCCTCGCAGTTGGGAGACCTGAGGACCTGGGTTCGCTTCCCGGGTCCTCCCTGCGTGGAGTTTGCATGTTCTCCCCGTGTCTACGTGGGTTTCCTCCGGGCGCTCCGGTTTCCTCCCACAGTCCAAAGACATGCAGGTTAGGTGGATTGGCGATTCTAAATTCTAAATTGGCCCTAGTGTGTGCTTGGTGTGTGGGTATGTTTGTGTGTGTCCTGCGGTGGGTTGGCGCCCTGCCCAGGATTGTTTCCTGCCTTGTGCCCTGTGTTAGCTGGGATTGGCTCCAGCAGACCCCCGTGACCCTGTGTTCGGATTCAGCGGGTTGGAAAATGGATGGATGGATGGATGGATGTTTTTAATGTAAATCCTTTGTTATGTGTATTTGTTCTATTTCTGACTTTCATAAAAACCTTTCAGTAACATTTTTCTCTTACTTAGCAGTGAGTGCAATCCTTGTTTCCTTGCCCAGCCTGATGATGAACTTTCTATAATGAAGTTCTGCAGTCTCGTCTCTGATTAGTGGTACAAGTGCATGGGTTTGATCTCCACTGTACATTATTTTGTGTGTGGTGAGGCACATTAAAAACAAAAAAAAAAACACTGGATTCTAACTGGGTGTTGCAGTTTCTTAAGACATGGGGAATGTTTGCAGGGCACACAAATCTTTCATTTCCTTTCTCTACTTTTTTAGAGTGCTTACTCTAATTATCCATTGATTACCATAACTTAAAATGGTCAAACCAACTTAATTCAATTCATGGTCACAGGCAGCTGAAACCTCTTCTGGCAGCATTAAGCACTAGGCAGGAAACAGCCCTGGACTGTACGTTTGTCCAATATAGGACTCACTCATACTCATGCTCACGCTCACACTCACTCTCACATAGGGACAATTTTGACTTGTCACTTAATCTAGCATGTATATCTTTAGTGGTGTGGAAGGAAAATGACAGTACTCAAATGAAAACTTGAAATCAGTGCACAGACTCTACAAAGACAATGACCAGGCACAGAATTTAAATCCAAAATGCTGGATTTCTGAGGCAGCACTGATCCACACATTACAAAAAAAATACTAATAATAAGAAGAATATGTATACTGTGTTAGATTTATAAAGGAAATATTTTTGACAAGAATAAATGTAATTGAATTTAATTTATATACTTAACTATATTTGTATAAACTGTATATATTTGTTAACATGCACAGTAGACTGAGTTTGTCAAAGGGAAGTACACTATATCAAAAATATACCTACTTTTTAATTTAAGAATATATCCCCTTTTCTTGTAATTTTATGTTCTAATGATGTTTTAATGAGTAATGTTGTTTTATCAGTGATGTTAGGAATAAGATAATTTTATTTTTTGTTTTTTTCTACCTCAGGAGTTTCACATAATTAACTGGTGTTAATATGAATATAAATTATTTTGTCATTTTCAACATTCTTTAAATGGATTTGGAGTAATTGCAGTGAAAGTCGTTGCATAAGTTACATAAGACTTACTTTTGATATCTCAGAAGTGCTATATAATTCCTTTAATTCATGTGTGACATCACCTGATTTTAAACATCTTTTTATTGCAAATTAATCTAAAAAATTAATATGCACACGATAGCAACATACATGTTAAGACTTACTAAAAACGTATTTTTAAAATATAATTCATATCGACTATTCGGTATTTAGAAGCCGTTTTTTAATGATAAACTATCGTGGCTATTCCTATAAATTGCTGCTTTGGACGGCCATCTTTGTAGTTTGTCATCCTTCACATTATAAAAACTGGTGGCGCATTTTTAAAACGGAGGGCATATGGAACACGTTTTCTTATTTGGTGTTTTGTCTCTAAACTCTTTTCCACAGCATTGGTTACAGGTTTCGGTAGACTGACGTGGCTGCGGGGAGACGCCATCTTGTGGGAACGCCTTGGAAGAGGAAGCGAAAAAGAGAAGAGGTCGGTTGGGAAGGCAAGCGAGGCGGACATTTTTAGTACCCTTTCTTACACCTCCTCTTCACGGTACCGATTTTAAGTGTAAAACGGTGTGGTGGAGGCATCTTTTTTGTTTTAACGTTTGTTTGTTTAGGCAGCAATACAGCCCGGACCATCTGCATCAGAGATATTTGGTTGCTGTCTTTCACATTTGAGGTAATGAACAAAGCTCAGCTGTTTGTCGGCGGAGGGCCTTGGGTGGAGGGAAGATTTTTTTTTTTAATTAAAAAAAAAAAAAAAATGCCGCAGTATTGTTTCATATATCTCTGACCGTAGTGATTACGGGCAAGTTCGGTATCGTGTAGTAACCAATGATCTTAATTGTAATATATTTTTCGTTAGTAGAGTGGAATTTGACTTAACTAAAAAATGAAAGCTCGCATTATAAACGAGCCCGGCAAAACCCGGCCAACGCTCATCTAACTAACGCATTAATGTGGTTTAGTTTTGCATGGCATGGGGAGGTGTGTTACATTCTTATTTCACCAATTTAGAAAGAATGTCTTTATTTGTTGTTTAGACATCAGACACCATCACCCCGTTGGTACTTCAACAAATAGTTAACTCTGTAACTGGCATCTGTTAAATCCGACACTAGCTGTGTTGTGTTTTTTCTTTTTTTTCTCAAGGGGGGGGGGGGGGGGTGAGTAAATCAGGAAGTTGGCATTGTCTGACGTTTTGTTTTATTAACCTTATCCTTAATTTGTTTTTATATGACCCAAACAGGCATAATGTGATTGACTGCTAAATAAGGACTTTTTAGAGTATGTATACATTACGTGCTGCACATGCATACCAGCTTAAAGTTAAGTGTAAAGTAGTATGGTAAATTGCAATGGCCACATGATTGGATGTACTGTGGGTGCATTTGGTTTATACCCTAAGCATAATGTCTCTAGGCATACTTTGGTAAGAATTTTTGTTTTGTGGCCGAGTCTCCCTTTTAAAGAAGGTAATAATATTTACTATTTAAATTTTCAGTCTCCCATGTTCACGTTTTAGTATACATTATTTTTGTCAATTTGAAAATTTGTGTTTTAAAAGAAATAGTTTAATCAATCCATATTTATGTCCTGGACCGCCTTGTTTGTTTAAATATTTAAGAAAAATTAATATTTTAATGCAAGTATGTATTTTTCAGTGCCTTCTACCATCATTGGGCACAGGGTAAACTTTCTTCTTCCTGCAACTTGGGGCTTATTTTGTATTTTTTACCAAATATCCATTGTACGATCATTAGAATCTGCTGTAGGTAAGGCTGGATAATCTGATTTAAAAAAAAAACTGATATGCAAAACATTGCAACAGTGACAGAACAGCACCATTTACAAGGCTGACAACGTAGTGCATACATAAAATAGTTTTGAAATTAACCATTAATATAATTTTGTGAAAATGTAGAAAATGAGGCTTATTTTGCAAAACTAAAATACAACTTAAAATCATATTTTAAAATGACCATAATGAGTGCCAAACAATTAACTCCCTTGTAAGCTTCTTGAAAGGAACACAATTCTTCTCGCCTTTTCTGTATTGAGGCAGGCCCCCCAGCATGTTGCAACCTTCCTGCCTGGACTGAAGAGACTCTTAGAAGGGGGCACTGGTTGTGGGAATTCCTTAGCAAGATGCTTATTGTTGAGAAACATGCTTATTGAAGTTTCTACTAGTGAAATGGGCCTGTATCAGTGCACATTAAGCATGCTGCCTCAGTTTTGAGTTTATCCTCTTCCATGTGGGATGTCAGTGTCTTCTTCAAAAGCTCTCTAAAAAACTGATCATTTATAAGGCTCATCTGTGTGTTTTTTTTTTTTTTTTTTTTTCCCCCCTTTTTCCTTTCAGCTTTTAGAATGGATGTATGCATGATTTCCATAGGCCATCATTTTCTATGTAAATTATTTTAACAAGAGGCTCCATCAGAAGGGCAATGACCAGATGTCCATCTGTAATACAGAATTCCGTATTTGATGTTATGGTGTGTGTGGTGTTTTTGATGATATTCTTGAGCCATGTCTTACCCTCCTTTTGGCTCTAGAACAGTTATGAAGTAGGTGGAGCACTGGTTTATTGTAGAGCATGCTCACAATTATTTTACTAGACAGTGGTCAACTATTGCAGTTCACTTAGTTTTATTTTAATACATGCATGTTTTGCCACTTTGTTACCATTTGACTGGTTTTCTTATGAGTCCTGGACCTAGGCTATGGCTTTCTTCTCCTTATTAGTGATGTGCAAATTTTTAGTGATTTGATTCATTTCGTTCAGTTAACCAAAATGGTTTGAATCGCCGATTCCTTCACTTCAAAAACATCAAGCTATATTCTAGATTAAAATCGGGAATAGTATCATAACTGTGTTTCTATTGTTTGGTGGTTAAAGTTGTTACAATCTAAAAAGCAAGTATCAAAATAAGTCATTTACACAATATTATTATACTTTATTGAAATTTGAAAATAAGTAAAATTTCATGAGTTGCCTCGAAAGCTTGCATATTGTAATGTTTTTTTCGCCGATAAAAGGTGTAAATAGAAAAGAATCGTGCAAGTAGAACTTCAGAATACTGCACACATGATAAAATTATAAAACATTGACATGACTAAATAAAATTATGAGAGATTAATCCAAAACTGAAAATAATTTCCTTCTTTTTATATCCCATCCTTTCTAATGTAATCTGCCTTACGTATATTGTCATTGAGCTGAACTGTGATTCAGTGTACTGCAAGTCTCTTTGTAGTTCAGTAGACAAACTGATTTTCTGTGAACAACTTGTGTACTGTCTTCATTTGGTTCCTCAGTTCAGTACAGTCCTCAGTTCAGTACATAAACTGATTCGTTCTGTGAACTATAGGTGCAGCTCAATAAATTGGAATATCATCGAAAAGTTAATTTATTTCAGTAATTCAATTCAAAAAGTGAAACTCGCATATTGATTCGTTACACACAGAGTGATGTATTTCAAGCATTTATTTTTTCATTTTGCTGATTATGGCTTATAGCTAATGAAAATTCAAAATTCAGTATCTCAGAATATTAGAATATTGTGGAAAAAGTCAAAGAGAATTGTTTCTCTGTCTGGTTCACAGAGTGCTGTATCCAAGTATATTAATGGAAAATTGAGTGGAAGGAAAAAATGAGGCAGAAAAAGGTGCACAACTAACAGGCATAACCACAGCTTTGAGAGGATTGTGAAGCACAGCCCATTCAAGAATTTGAGGGGGGGTTCACAAGAAGTGGACTCCGGCTGGAGTCAGTGCTTCAAGAGCCATCACACACAGACATATCCGGGACATGGGCTACAATTGTTACATTCCGTGTGTGAAGTCGTTCCCGAACCAGAGAAAACAGAAGCGTCTTACCTGGGCTATGGAGAAAACGGACTAGACTGTTGCTCGGTGGTTCAAAGTTCTCTTTTTCAGATGAAAGTAAATTTTGGCGTGTTTAATGCATCCCTGGACGCCAAATACTTTTTTGCTGCACTTTAAGTAAACGTCACAATTCACAAAGAAAAAGTGAAATTTTAATGGAACACTTTTTTTTTTTCATGCAAAGTGCATCAAAATTACTGCAACATGGATCATTTTGCACACTGCTAAAGAACTGTAAAAACTATTTAAAAAAAAAAAAAAAAAAAACTACTGGAACAATATGTACAAAGTGCAACTGATGCCATGGATGAAACTCGGTAAATCACTGAGCCAACTGTGCTTGAACTGGCTGCACGCAAGCACACAGAGGTAAACGCTGGCGCAGGCAGGCTTGTGCAGTGGCTCAATCACAGAGACCGTGAGGCTGCAGGGTGTCACGCTTGGGTCACAGAAACACAGATTGTAGAGACAGGAACTTTATTCAAACACTTCAAACAAACATGTCTCTTTCAGAAGTAAAATGAGCTCAGTATGCAGTTAGTTATCGATTTAAAGAATAGACAGACCTCATAGGGGAGCACTACCCCCAACAGGAGCAAAGAATGTCTGGGGAAGGAGAGAGAAACAAAGCAATCAGCCAAAAAGGACAGGTGCTGTTCAGGCTTTTAAGTAAATGGGAAAACACAAGAACACTCAGCTGGAGATGTATCACAGTCAGTCAGTAGTAAGGAGAAATGAATAACGCTGTAGCGGTCCGGTGCCACTAAGATTCACACCGTCGAGAAGACGGTAATTTATTTTTATGGTGGCGATTCCAGGGATGCACCCAGTCTTGACCCGATCCACGCGCACTCACAAACGGAGACAAAAACAAAGCAAACCGGTAATCAAACGGCAAATAATGTAATGAAAACAAATGAAATAAGAAAACGATACCACCCCTGTTCCCCTTACGCAGATTACACATTAAATACAACAAAGCACAAACAAAACACACACAGTAAATCATGAAAAAGTTCATGAAAAATGGCAACGGATGAAATGTAATGATGAAATAGATAGTCCAGAGATCTGCACGTTGAATGGGAATGTAAAGATAGTCCTACCGGTAGTTCCTGAAATGGTGAAGATGGATGGATGGGTTCAAGAGCGCTCCTTTTTTTGCAGGATAGCAATGAATCCACTTATAGTCCTCATGTACACAGGCAAATGATCCAGGACAAAATGAATAAGTACAGGTAACCCAACGGAAGGCAGACAGGGAGGAAATTGAAACACAAATTACAAAACTTTTTTTTGCTTTTGGTCACCAGCCCCCTTTTTAAAAGCCGCGCTGACATCCTTTGACCTCAACAGCCCCAGCACCCTTGGCAGAAGACCAATCGGATCCACTGCAGGGACTGCTGGGAGTTGCAGTTTCAAATTCAATTGGCTACTTTCACCGTCCCAAGCCGCAGTTCTTTCTACAGTTGCTTCCTGTTCTGTCTACAGTACAGTATTGGCACGAAGAAAGCCATAAAAATTGCGGGGGATATTTGCGGTTTCCACTAACAATTATTAGTTAAATGCAAAGGAAAAATCTGCGATTGACAGAGACCGTGACTTCGCGGGGGTCTATTGTACACCCAAACCCACATTTATTCATATTTACAAGTGAATATCCAATCGCACACAACCCAGTGCCCCAGCACTAAGCACTCTCAGTCCATGTCTCTATCACAATGCCTTTCTTTCGCCGCCTCCACTCTCCGCCGAGCTATGTCCACTTCCACCCGACTCCAGCTGATGAATGGAGGGAGGTACCCCTTTTATGTTCACCCGGACATCCTCCAGCTGCCTCCCGATGAACTTGGTGTGGCGGAAGTGCCGGCTGAGCACCCGGAAGCACTCCGGGTGTCCCTGGTAATCCTTCTGCCAGCACTTTTGGTTGTGGCGGAAGTGCTGACGTGCAGGGCTCGTCAGGCATGACCATGTGACCACGGGCCCCCGTAGGGTTGAGCTTACATGCTGTGTTCCCGTGGTCCCCATACCAACCAGGGCGGCTGCCCCCTCGTGGTCCTTCGAGGCGTCCCGGCTGGGTATCGCCCCCAGCCGCTCGCCACAATATAGAGCTTTATCACAGAGCATTTGTGCTATGGTTTGTTTCGACCTGGCTGTCCAACTTCACTGTTATCCTTCCTGACTTTCCAAAATCCAACCCTATGCGTTGGAGGTAAGCCCATAGCTTTTCCAGCATGGTCCGATCAAGGCATCTCTTTCCTTTGAGATTTTTTTTTTTTTTTTTTTTTAATGAAACTACCTTATGCACATTTCAGTCTGTGAGATTTAGCTATTCTATTCCTTCCCCCTACTTTTTTTTTAACCTCCAGCTTAGGTCAGTCATTAAAGCTTATAACATACCACTGTCACCACCACCCCCATTACATCCCTTTGTTAAAATTTATAACCCGGGGCCTTTACAGTTTAGATCAGCAACAGCCGTGTATGCAAGATTGCGTGAAGCCTGTGTTTGTCCCCTGCCCATGCAATTTATTTGGCAAAAGTATCTGTTTCCAGCTCCTCCAATTTCATGGCCTCCCACAGGACTTTTATTTTTTAAATTAAGATGGAAATTTCCCTCTTAATTTAACACAGGGTGGAATTGTGTTGAAAAGCACTTTATTATTTCAAGCATTTTTTAAAATGTCACAACTTATTCTGTCGTATGTCAATAGTAGTTTATGCAGTTGTTCGCAGATAAACTTGTCATCCAGAGTTTCAAATAATTTATTTCAGCAATTGTAACTTTACATATTTTGCATGTAGCAATGCCACTCTCATTTGATCAAAAAAAATGGCCAAGGAAAAATGAATATGAAATAAAATATGTTAAGAACATTTTTTTAATTTTTTTTTCACATTAGAGTGTCATTACAGTTGTCTAATTTTCTGCAGCTTTAAGAAAATAAGCAATCCACATGCATTTGTAAGGGAATGTTAATTTTAAATTTTTGAAATATTTGTTAAAATTAGCATTTTCATTTTACATGGCCAATAATGCACAATGTTTAGCTTATCTACTTTATAGATCCAGCATTACTATAGGCTGCAATAAAGCACTGTGTGGAGTTAGAATGTTCTCACTGTGTGTGTTTTTCCTCTGTGTACTTCAGTTTGGCTAAATGGTTTAAATGTGAGTGTGGGTGAATGCGTGAATTGACCTTGTGATGAACCTTATAGAAATTTTTATTACTGAACCTTAATGGCCCTCTCTCAATTAAATGCAACAAAAGTTATTTTCACTTGGGAAATTCACTGCCAAATGAGCTGTGGTCTTTTGCTGAAAATCTCTGCTCTGTGGAGTAATGGGGTATCTGGAACCAATCTTACCAAATGGCATCAATAGGCAGAAATAGCACAAAACTAGCTTGATAATTGAACTTGTGTCTCATGGTAAAGTGTGGTCTTATGGGCCAGTTTGTTGTCCCTTTTCTTCACTCAGTTTAAGTATTTTGTTCCTGATTTGATATGAGTATATGTCAAATGAAAAAGGCGAGGTTGGCATCTGGTAGGACATCACAGGCTAAAAACAGTATTTTCCTTCATAAATATTGTTTTGTTTGTTTGGATAGTTGTTTCTGTGTAGTTGTAATTTTTTTTTTTTTTTTTTTTTTGGGCAGTAAACACTTGATCACAAAAAATTCACGGTTATGCTATATATCATTTTATAATATATTTGCATATACAGTGGTGTGAAAAACTATTTGCCCCCTTCCTGATTTCTTATTCTTTTGCATGTTTGTCACACAAAATGTTTCTGATCATCAAACACATTTAACCATTAGTCAAATATAACACAAGTAAACACAAAATGCAGCTTTTAAATGATGTTTTTTATTATTTAGGGAGAAAAAAAAATCCAAACCTACATGGCCCTGTGTGAAAAAGTAATTGCCCCCTGAACCTAATAACTGGTTGGGCCACCCTTAGCAGCAATAACTGCAATCAAGCGTTTGCGATAACTTGCAATGAGTCTTTTACAGCGCTCTGGAGGAATTTTGGCCCACTCATCTTTGCAAAATTGTTGTAATTCAGCTTTATTTGAGGGTTTTCTAGCATGAACCGCCTTTTTAAGGTCATGCCATAGCATCTGAATTGGATTCAGGTCAGGACTTTGACTAGGCCACTCAAGTCTTCATTTTGTTTTTCTTCAGCCATTCAGAGGTGGATTTGCTGGTGTGTTTTGGGTCATTGTCCTGTTGCAGCACCCAAGATTGCTTCAGCTTGAGTTGACGAACAGATGGCTGGACATTCTCCTTCAGGATTTTTTGGTAGACAGTAGAATTCATGGTTCCATCTATCACAGCAAGTCTTCCAGGTCCTGAAGCAGCAAAACAACCCCAGACCATCACACCACCACCACCATATTTTACTGTTGGTATGATGTTCTTTTTCTGAAATGCTGTGTTCCTTTTACGCCAGATGTAACGGGACATTTGCCTTCCAAAAAGTTCAACTTTTGTCTCATCAGTCCACAAGGTATTTTCCCAAAAGTCTTGGCAATCATTGAGATGTTTCTTAGCAAAATTGAGACGAGCCCTAATGTTCTTTTTGCTTAACAGTGGTTTGCGTCTTGGAAATCTGCCATGCAGGCCGTTTTTGCCCAGTCTCTTTCTTATGGTGGAGTCGTGAACACTGACCTTAATTGAGGCAAGTGAGGCCTGCAGTTCTTTAGACGTTGTCCTGGGGTCTTTTGTGACCTCTCGGATGAGTCGTGTCTGCGCTCTTGGGGTAATTTTGGTCGGCCGGCCACTCCTGGGAAGGTTCACCACTGTTCCATGTTTTTGCCATTTGTGGATAATGGCTCTCACTGTGGTTCGCTGGAGTCCCAAAGCTTTAGAAATGGCTTTATAACCTTTACCAGACTGATAGATCTCAATTACTTCTGTTCTCATTTGTTCCTGAATTTCTTTGGATCTTGGCATGATGTCTAGCTTTTGAGGTGCTTTTGGTCTACTTCTCTGTGTCAGGCAGCTCCTATTTAAGTGATTTGTTGATTGAAACAGGTGTGGCAGTAATCAGGCCTGGGGGTGGCTACGGAAATTGAACTCAGGTGTGATACACCACAGTTAGGTTATTTTTTAACAAGGGAGCAATTACTTTTTCACACAGGGCCACGTAGGTTTGGATTTTTTTTCTCCCTAAATAATAAAAACCATCATTTAAAAACTGCATTTTGTGTTTACTTGTGTTATATTTGACTAATGGTTAAATGTGTTTGATGATCAGAAACATTTTGTGTGACAAACATGCAAAAGAATAAGAAATCAGGAAGGGGGCAAATAGTTTTTCACACCACTGTACTTTCAGATTTAATCCAGTTTAATTACTTCTGTTGGCTCAGTTGCATAAGTGAAATGTTCTACTAATCAACTGAAGTATTTCCAAAATATCTGTATTGTGCAAAATTATAAAATGACCAAGAAATAACTATATTGCACAAGCCTTTTAAGACACATGACCTTGGAAAATGTGTACTATATAGACAATACAGTAACAATGAAACAAGGTTGACAAATATTCAAAGAGCAATTCCTTGGGTTCCCCTTTGAACAAAAATAAGCCAGACTAACTTGATTTTAGTGTTTTCTTTTAAAACCTCTTTGCAAAAATTAAGAAAAATATGTAAAGACAAACCAAACAAATTTCACTTCTCCATTGACTGCATACTGCCTTAGCAGAGGTCTTCAAAACAAACCCTGCAATCTAGCCTAACAAAGCTTTCACACTTCTCATGCTACTGAAAGTAATGAAGATCATACCTTTTTGATTTTCAAAATCCTCTTTCTACAGGAATTAATGTCGATGGACGTTATTTTCAAATGTAAAGATGATTCTAATTAAGAAATTTGTTCCAAATAACATCTATTCCGTTACTTTCTAGCAGCATTTCAGGAAACAGATCAAAAATACTTATTGCAGCTTGCTTTAAACTTGTTTTTCCTCCTTTTTGTTAAAATTGTCGTGCCCCCTTTCCCTTGATGTCCTAAGCATGTACTTAATTTGCTTAATGGTAGGGATGCACCGATACCGAAACGGGTATCTGGTATCGGCCTCGATACCACATTTTCTAAAGTACTCGTACTCGTTAAAAGTCCCCCGATACCGGGGACCGATACCACGGTCTGAGAAATGTCTATGTTTGAGCGGCGTGTAAGGGGTTAATCACAGGCGCCGAGTGCCCGACCCCAGGCCCCGGCTGCAGCTCAGAACGGGGAGAAGGCGAGGCGAGACATGTCAGCCGTGTGGAACTATTTCAAAGTGAATGAAGACGACAAAACAAAGGCGGACTGCAAATTGTGCTCCGCGAAATTGTCCAGAGGAGGCTCAAAAGGTAGCGCATTTAACACAACTAATTTAATCAAGCACCTAAAATCCCAACACGACAACGAGTACAAAGAGTTTACCCACGCTTCTAAACAAACACAACCCACGCTGCAGCAAACTCTTGCAAGACGAGAGAAAATGTTCAGAGACCATCCACGTGCTGTGAAAATAACACAGGCAATTATCGAGTACATTGCATTGAGTGACCAGCCACTCTCGGAGGTAGAAAATGTGGGATTCCTGCATCTCCTCCATGTTCTGGAGCCCAGATATGATGTCCCAAGCCGCCGCTACATGACTGACACGGAGCTGCCTAAACTACATGACTCCGTGAAAAAACATATCCACAGCCTACTGCAAGCCTCCTCTGCGTTTAGTTTCACCACGGATATTTGGACAAGCAGTGTTAGCCCCGTGTCGCTAATTAGCCTAACCTCCCAGTGGATAGACGAGAGTTTCTTGTTTTTTTTTGTTAAATTAAATGACTAAAGCTGTTACCTGTAAATTTAAATCATGTTTTTATTAAGTACTCGGTATCGGCAAGTACTCGGTATCGGCGAGTACTGAAATGCAAGTACTCGTACTCGTTTTCCAAAAAAGTGGTATCGGTGCATCCCTACTTAATGGTTAATCCAGGGCTACCTTATTATCATTAAGGACTGTGGAAAATCTGTGGATACATGCATTAAATCACATTACAAATTTATTTTCTGTTGGTAGCACAGAGTAATTGTCATTGGTTTTGTAGTATTTTATTTTCCTAATTTTTAATGTTGGGGAAAAGGACTGATATATGGACAAAATCAGCTGTTTAATAGTCCTTAAAAGGACCTGATCAGTTTGTGCTGTTATCCTCGGGAAATACCACTCTTGCCCTTTCTTGTCAAGGAGGCTCACTGTCCATCTTGAACTTTTAGACTGCATTGGACACCTTCATTCCGTTGCTGTGTCTGGCCAGCCGTCCTGTTCATTACATCTCTTCTTGTGCTCCTTCAGCAGACAAGACTCGTTGAGTCACTACTCTAACAGTGCAAAATACAAATTTAACATGTGTAAAGCAAAAGTAGCACAAGCCCCACTACGGTGTTCTCCCCAGAAATTTTTTCCAGCCGGGTGGCATGAAAAAGTAGCCGGACGGGGAAATTTGGTGGTGGGGAAAATTAAATGTGCACTATTTTTATTAGTTAACTATTAATTTTTTTCCAATGCTCAATATTTCTTTATTTTTTAAGGTTTGACACTTGTGCCAGAATATTGTTTTTTAATTTAAGAAGTATCCAATTCAGGATCCTGCAACCCTAACAAATTTTAAATAACAATTGTTATGACATAAACCAAGACACAAGTATTGTTGCTGTCGGGAAGAAAAGTGAAAACAATGGGGGGGGAAAAAAAAAAGTATATGAAACCTAATGAAGAAAAATAAAAAAAAATATTCTTTGAAGCCAACTTGCATATACAGAAGGTGTCTGCTGTTCAATATTTATTTATTCTTTTCTTCCTAGAGGCCCAGTTGTCTTTCCTATAATCAAAATCCCCAGGATCTGAGCCCTCTGAGAAGGTCAGCATGAGATTATTTAGTGTGCTTTGATTCCTGCAATTTCTCAAACATGTTTTGATCCTTTTAAGGGCAGAAAACCCTCTTTCACATTCATCTGTGCTCACTGGGATCAGTAGCCCAATATGAGCTAGTTTGGTTAAATTTGGAAACGACTCATTGAGCTTTGATGTAGGTGCCTTTTTTAGTAACATCTGTTTTGCACCGAAGTCTCTGTATGATTGACTTCTGATCATTTTTGACGCAACTGTCCATTCTAGCCTGCTACTTTCATATTTTAAAATTGGAGGGCTACCATTTTTGGAGTGATGATTGAAAAGAATTTCATGAGACTCGCTTGAATCGTGAATTTCTTGAGTTTTGAAAAGCTGGAAATAATTGGCAAGTCAAGCACCTAGATACAGTACATCCGGAAAGTATTCACAACGCCTCACTTTTTCCACATTTTGTTATGTTACAGCCTTATTCCAAAATGGATTAAATTCATTTTTTTCCTCAGAATTCTACACACAACACCCCATAATGACAACGTCTCTGTACATTGCTGCAGTCATCTTTGCCTTTATCCTGACTAGTCTCCCAGTCCTTGCCGCTGAAAAACATCCCCACAGCATGATGCTGCCACCACCATGCTTCACTGTAGGGATGGTATTGGCCTGGTGATGAGCGGTGCCTGGTTTCCTCCTAACGTGACGCCTGGCATTCACACCAAAGAGTTCAATCTTTGTCTCATCAGACCATTTTCTTTCTCATGGTCTGAGAGTCCTTCAGGTGCCTTTTGGCAAACTCCAGGCAGGCTGCCATGTGCCTTTTACTAAGGAGAGGCTTCCGTCTGGCCACTCTGCCATTCAGGCCTGATTGGTGGATTGCTGCAGAGATGGTTGTCCTTCTGGAAGGTTCTCCTCTCTCCACAGAGGACCTCTGGAGCTCTGATAGAGTGACCATCGGGTTCTTGGTCATCTCCCTGACTAAGGCCCTTCTCCCCCGAGCGCTCAGCTTAGATGGCTGGCCAGCTCTAGGAAGAGTCCTGGTGGTTTTGAACTTCTTCCACTTACAGATGATTGAGGCCGCTGTGCTCATTGGGACCTTCAAAGCATCTCTGGAGAGACCTAAAAATGGCTGTCCACCAACGTTTACCATCCAACCTGACAGAACTGGAGAGGATCTGCAAGCAGGAATGGCAGAGGATCCCCAAATCCAGGTGTGAAAAACTTGTTGCATCTTTCCCAAGAAGACTCATGGCTGTATTAGCTCAAAAGGGTGCTTCTACTTAAATACTGAGCAAAGGGTCTGAATACTTAGGACCATGTGATATTTCAGTTTTTCTTTTTTAATCTGCAACAATTTCAAAAATTCTTTTTTTTTGTCTGTCAATATGGGGTGCTGCGTGTACATTAATGAGGGAAAAAATTAATTTAAATGATTTTAGCAAATGGCTGCAATATGATAAAGAGTGAAAAATTGAAGGGGGTCTGAATACTTTCCGTACCCACTGTGTGTGTGTGTGTGTATATATAAATATATATCTACTAGCAAAATACCCGCGCTTCGCAGCGGAGAAGTAGTGTGTTAAAGAGGTTATGAAAAAGTAAAGGAAACATTTTAAAAATAACGTAACATGATTGTCAATGTAATTGTGTTGTCATTGTTATGAGTGTTGCTGTCATTCATATAGATAGATATACACACACACATACACATACATACATGCACTTACAATAACAGAAATCAATATAAACAACATTAACATCATTATATGAGAATATGAAGTAATATATAAGAAGCACATTTCATATAAATTATTAAACAGTAAAATCTTCTTCTATAATTTGCTACCGTGGCTATTTGTTTGTCTGTCCAGGATTTTAAATCACCTGTAGCTCGCAAACCGTTTCACGTATTGACTTGAAATGTGGTACACATACAGTACGTCACGTCTGCTATCCGCTTTATGGGTGATGATTGTATTACTCTTTTTATCTTTATTTTATTTTATTGTAGAATCAACTCCTATCTGCGCACACCAGGGCGGCCGTGGGCGGATGCGTATGGTGTATTCACTCCATGTTATCGTGCATTGCGCTGTCACTGGTATTTTGATAAAAGAATTTGAACAACATATAAGAAGCGTATAAATTATTAAACAGTAAAACATTAACATTTAAGAAGTAAAGTTACATTGAGTACTACTGCAGTGCCTTCGGGTATACCTCATTTTTTCTTTGCCCATTACATGCTTAAATGTATAAATTTTTTGGTGTACCTACCTGAGAACACGCGACATATAACCGACCGTGGGAGAAGCATGGATTTTAAACACGCGTTGAGTTCATCTGCTGGTCTCTCTCGTAGAATAACTGGGTAATGTTTGACTAAAATCTACAGCGAGTAAAACATTACCTCCTTTTTTTTTTTTTTTTTTACGATCTCTGAGATGTTGCTTTTTTCGGTTCAAGGCTTCATAAGCTCTTTTATGTTCCATGGTGTACTTATCCCAAACCATCATTTTTGAATGTTGCAAGACTTTCGCCTTGTATGTAGATCGGGGTAATTACATTCATTGCATTCCTAGTCTGAATCACAATCTGATTGTATGGGTGGTTACCTGGCAGGTAACGGTTATGCTTGGTCAGAAAGTCGCCTTACGTCCGCCACGTGCCCTCTTTCTGTTCCCAGAAGCAGATCATAGAATGGTTTTAATAGTTTACTTTCAAATAATGCAAAGAGTATGCGACATGTGTTTCTCCCTAATTCTGGGCTCATCAGGCATACACAGTCACTGCATCCCCTCTCGGGAATCGAATCTCTATCGTCAGCGCCAGAGGTGAAGCCCCTAACGTTGCGCTACGGCATGTGGTTCGTTTATACCTCGTGTCTTCTCATTAAACTTTTGTCTCGCGAATATGTTATTGCAATCCGCAGCGGGAGCGTTTCTATAAACTTAAACTTACGTTTTACACCGTGCTTTGTTTCCCTTATGAAGATGCTTGTATGGTTCACTCGCTCGCTTCTTATTGTTTCGCTCCCTTCTCAATTGTTTAATGAATTTTTTGTTCTTCGCTGTTTGCGGCTCCTCCTTGATTTCTCCTTACTCAGTTCACAGTCTTTTCACGTGATTACGTGGGATGCGTGATGACGTGACACTCAACTCCTCCTCCCACGGCCATTGAGTTGCCATCCATTACAGTATATTGTGAAAAAAGAGGTTCCAGTTATGACCATTACGCGTTGAATTTCGAAATGAAACCTGCCTAACTTTTGTAAGTAAGCTGTAAGGAATCAGCCTGCCAAATTTCAGCCTTCCACCTACACGGGATGTTGCAGAATTAGTAGTCAGTCAGTCAGTCAGTCAGTCAGTCAGTGAGGGCTTTGCCTTTTTATTAATTAGTATAGATAAAAATAGAGAGAGATTGCAGTTTTGAATGACATTACATCAAACTGTCTATAAACAATGCGGAGATCTGACCGTTCTTCTGCCAGACAATGATGAAGGCTTTGAAAATATCTCTCAGGAGTGTCTTTTAACTCCTTGATGGGCAATTTTGTGTCAAGCAAAATTGGCTCAGTTTCGGTAAGATTGACATCTTGCCTTTCCCAAGCCTTAGATAAGTTGGACAACAAAGATAATGCGTCTGATAGCATCATCGGAGAGGAAACAAAATTGTACGTTTTAATACATCTGCTTAACTCTTTTAGGGCGGATGTCGACTTTTGTCGACAGGAGGGGTTGAAGGCGAATGTCGACATCCAGTGATAGGGGGCGACAATCAGCTGTTAATGGCGACAAATCTCACTGTCACGTCACAGGCATTCCCTCTGTGCTTGGAGGAATGCTAGACTCGTTGACTCTGCAAATAAACATTGCATGTGCGCGAGTTGCGAAATGTAAACAAAGGCAAGATGGCACCGACATGTGAAAAGGCAGCTAAGCAAGTGCAGAAAAGAAAACACTCGGCAGACAATGTTTTGCGCATTATCGCGGAGTCGGACTCTTGATTTTTCAGAATCGGATTTTATTGGCAGTGATCAGGAGATCAAGCAAGAGAGTTAGAAGCAGGCATCAGCTGATCAGACACCAGCCGATGCTGCGCAAGCGGATCTGCTGCCAGTTGAGTGCCTTCGCGCAGCCGATGCATCTACGGCAAGGTTCGCATGGGATAAATACACAGATATTGATCCGTTGAGAGCCGATCTGGCTACCGGAGTTTACAAGACGGCATGGCTTGCTGTTGGACACGACAGATCACCAGCTGCTGTACTTCAGGCTGCTCTCTCCTGATGCTGCTTTTCAGCTACTGTGAGACGAGACAAACAGGTAGGCAGAGATTTTTTTTGAATCGCGGGCTGCGTTTGCATCGCATTCTCGTTTTTCAAAGTAGAAACCCACAACAAAAGACGAGATGAAGCGCGCTGTGGCATTACAAATAGAGATGGGACAGAACTGGTGATATAACTTCAGGGAGCATTGGTCCAAACGTGTTTTGTCCCCTGGTGGCTTAGGTACGTGCTGCTGCAAAGTTTTATTCACTTCTGTAATAAACAGAAGCAAATCCCATGGGGTGAGCCAGGCTATAATGCCATACATAAAGTTCATAAAGTTTCAGAAGATGAAAAGAGGTGACAATACGGTTTTCATGCAGGCAGAAAACTTGGTGGCAGTGGCATGGCACGATGGCAAATGGGTGACTTGTCTCTCTACAGTACACACTAACAATATATGTTAGAAAGTGCAGCAACAGACAATTGAAAAATAGGCACCAAAGCAACACATATTGTAAGGAGTGCAATGTTGCAATGACTGAAATTGGCTGCTTTGAGCGAGATCAGACTTTGCTGTGTAAAATGTATGTGATATGTATGTGAAATCATAGAGTATGCAGGCTCATACAACATGCAAGACAGTAACATTTGTCAAAAGTAAATATTTTTTGTTGATTTGATATGTTAAACAATTGCTTTGTGTTCTATTTTAAAAAATGTTAGTTTTTGGAAAAATATTCAGCCCTGGGAGAAAAGAAACAAAAAACAATTAGCCCTAAAAGAGTTAATCCTTCAGCCATTTTGTCATTTTGGTCAGTGGCCTCTCTTTCCAGCACAGCTATGACACTCATCATACACTGTTGTAGTGACTAGGGATGTAGTTATGGGACAGCCATCTAGTGTCACTGGCCATTTTCAGCTTAATCTGGGGAATGTTCACGTTAAACCAGCCATCGTAACAGAAGAATTTTGGAAGAAATAGAACAGCTGCCTTAAGATGTCATTCAGTTTTGTTAAAATAAGGTTCAACAGCTGCTGCTTGGGCACTTGCAAGGGCCAATCTGTGGTTTACACAGTGGCAGTTGACCAAGAGTCCAGATGTTTTATCTTTAAGCAGTTTTGCCACACCTTTGTTTCCCAATCATAACAGCTGCTCCATCTGACCCTAGTCCATCCAGATTAGCAGTTTTCAAGGCTACAGTGTCCATAGTCTCACTCATTGTGTTAGTCATAGTCTTCGTTTTGCCATCAATCATATTGTGGGTTGATACAAAACTAATTCTGACCTCTTTAGTGACCTGGCAAACATATTTAATGTACATAATTGTTTTATAACTGAGATGTCTGTGGTTTCGTCACACAGAATACTGAAAACATTTTCAGTGTGTATATTTTTCAGTATGTTAGACTTTATTTCTGATGCTAAGACATCCAACAGCTCTTGCTCAGAGGTGTTATGTGCATTTTTTACCGACATTGAGATGTTGTAAAAGGAACAACCTATTTCTTTAGTGTTCCAACAGCTTTTCAAACAACATGTGGCAACTCATTTTTTGCCAACCAATCTATGGATCTTAAAACTCCCACAAAGGCATCTCTCTGTAAGTTATTTAACACAGATACAGATCTTTCAATTTGACCGATTCCTTTGTTCTAGTACACCCTTTCCTAAAAGGTCAACAGAAGACTCAATGTGCGTTTTTACTTTTTTTCATGGTCCAGCAAGCTTTCTTTTTGAATTCTTGTGCTTGGCACGTTTACCCAAGGTAACTCCCACCTTGGGGATTGTTTGTTTGAATATTTCATGCACAATGAGCACCACATACCATGTTCTTTGACCATTAGCCAATCAAAATCTTTAAACCATTGTTTGTTTATGCCAGATAAGCGGTGCTTAGATTTATCAATTGGCAGAGTGTATGCTGAAGAGACTTCCCCTTATGGACCAGCCTCTGTAATGTCTTTGTCTGAAATTGCCACATCAGGAGTTGACGCTGCACCTTCATTAGTTTGTGGCGTCTTTTTTCTGAAGTAACTGAGCAGTGTTTACTGAACACTTTTTTTTTTACACATGTTGGTAAAATGTTTGGGGAAAAAATTAAAAGAACCTATGAATAAGACTTTTGAGTGGGAAAGTGGGAGCCTGTTGGATATTCAGTGCACTATGGCAGGGCAACAAGATATGAACAAAAAAAGGAATGGCAAATGGGTCACTTGAACAAAACCCTCAGCAATTCAGTGACAAAAGTTTTGCTCCGGGCACAGTGTGTGCTGCAAGGGTTTCTGCACACTTTTTGCAATATGGACGCAGGTCCAAATATGAGAAAATATAAGAACGGCAGATGGGGTCACTTTAACAAAACCCTCATTATGAGTAAATATGAAAATGGCAGAGGGAGTCACTTTAACAGGAACCACAGTGTGTGTGCTACAAGGATTTTTGCACACAGAACACAACTAGTGCTTAACCCTTAAACCGCCGGAACCGGCTATAGTCGGTTCTCAGTGCAATTTGCCAGCACGCTGGAGCTGAGTATATTTGGCAAAGTACATTCATTGAACGCCGCAACCGGCTAAATTCGGGTTCCAGTGCAATTTGGAAGCATGCTGAAGCAGAGTATATGCGGTGACTTACATTCATTGAACTCCGCAACCGGCTTGTTGTTTCTCAGTGCAATTTGCCAGCATGCCGGGGCCGAGTATATTTGGCTACATGCATTCATTGAACGCCACAACTGGCCATAGTCTTTTCATAGAGCAATTTGCCAGCACTGCCAGAGCTGATCAGTCAGTGCCGTATATTCGTTGGGTAGCCAGCGCATTACCACTGCCAGCCTGCAGCCTCGCTGTCTCTGGGATTCAGCCGCTGCACTAGTCTAGCCTGCCAGCGTCGGCGCTGGCCTCTTTGCTTGCATGCTGCTAGTTTCAGTGCAATTGGCTTGGTGATTTTACTGAATTTCATCAATGGCATCAGTTGCACCTTGAACATTGTTCCAGTAGTTTTTTTTTTTTTTTATATATATAAAAGTTTTTACAGTTCATTGGCAGTGTGTAAATTGATCAATGTTGCAGTAATTGTTATGCTCTTTGCAAGAAAAATATACGTGTTCCATTAAAATTTCACATTTTCTTTGTGAATTGTGACGTTTACTTCAAAAGTGCAGCAAAAAATTATTTGGCGTCCAGGGATGCATTAACCTCCAAGTATGTGGCAGACTGCACTGACACTAAGAACAGAGACGTCACTTCCTGGTGCCGTTTTTCTGATATCTGACAGGCTGGTTCCACTAGTCATTTTTTTTTTTTTTTTTTTATATTATATACACTGACTCTGCATACACTCTAGTCCTGAATGCTAATAGAAGTTATAGGTTTGTAACACCATCTATTAACATATCACAGTAGTTCTCCTCTCGCCTACCCACCTTCTCATCCTCTTTGCTTATAAACTGCTGCTCTGCCGCTGCTATTAGCATGTACAGCCCCCCCTCGCCCACCCACCTCCCCATACTCTTTGCTTGTGAACTCTGCTTCGCCTCGTCCCCGCTATTAGCTTGTTCAGTATCCAGTGATCGGCAACACCCTGCCCCGCCTCTCCCCTCGCCGCTTGCGATCCTGCTTCTAAAATATTTGCACATCTGCCTGCTCGTCCCTTGCTATCTCTGCAGATCATTATATCTGCCTGTTCTTGTAGATCTGCGGCTGTCATCTTGCAATGTCATGCGAGATGACAGCCGGGCGCTCACCTAAATTAGCAAAGACAGTGCAGTGTTCTCCCTAGTATCAATTCTGTTGTCCACTATATTATTGTTACAGCATACATTTTCTGCAGTAATATTTATATAACTGTATTTGCTAAAACAAATGCACTATCAATGTTATGATATGCAGGCTTTACACTAGTTAACTGTCTGTGAACATTCAAATTTAGCTATAGCAAGTTGAAACCTGTGTAAAAATGAAAAATATTTACCAGTTCACAAATTTTGTTCCAGTGTATCATGCACCACTAATTTTAGAATACTTTTCTAATTCATGGGAAATTTAGTGACTGCGAACCACACATGTCCTGTGACTTGAAAACAAGCTCAAATCACCTCTATTGCACATTATTTGTATATTAAAATTCATACTGCAGTTATCATTGGTGCTTTACAAACTGACATTCTTTAAACATAACCTAATAATTCCTATTTGTTGTGTTCAGTGGATGCTGCCCCACCAGTTTTGTTGTACACTTAAATGGAGGTTTGTAAACATAACCTTTACTGCTGTTTTTATATCCATTTAAGTAAAGTTTTGATGACGGGGTAAAAATTTTCCATCTCATTAAGTTCATATTGTGATTTTGTGATGTTGAAAGCATCAACAAAATTTACTTTCCAGTATGATGTGTCTTTAGAAACCTGTGTTTAATGATTAACTTCTAAAATAAATTGACCTGTCTTTTTCAAACAAGTTGCATCACGTTTGTGTTATTACAGGTTCCAAGCCTATTGTTTTGGTCCAGTTTAGTCCAGTAGTCGGGTCTCCTTCAAAAATGGGTTTAATGATGTCCAATGTTAACTGGCATTCAGATTTTTTTTAATTTATCTGGAGTTTTTTCATTCTGCTTGGTGTAGTCATAGGACCAGGCCTATTGATTTGCAAAACTTTATAGTTCTTGAGAGAATTTATTTAAATATACATGTATGCACACATACATGCACGCACACTCTCAGATTTATAAGTGAGGATAACTGACTGCTTGTTTGTCATACCAGAGCATATGCTGGATGATAAAGGGAAATAAATGAACACAAATACATAGATATGTAAAGGTTAATGTGGTAATCTGTGCATCTTGTCTGCTTAATTAAACCCAATATATTGAAGGTTGGAAGCATGCACGCACTCACCACATGATGAACCAACTGGATTGGAACCCAAGGGCAACGGGTGATACCTCAGCACCACACTGGAACAGTGCGAGGTTCTTTTACAGTGGCTGAAGAGCCAATCCTGCCACCAACCCCCAAGATCCCTGTTAGTTTGAGGACCTGCTTGCAGAACTGGATGTCGATTAACACCATACCCAGTACGAAGTAATTGTAGGTTAAGGGCCTTGCTGAAGGGCCCAGCGGAGTAGAGTCACTTCTGGCGTTTATGGGATCCAATCTGGCAACCTTCCAATTACCGGCGCAGATCCCTAGCCTCGGAGCCACCACTTTGAACCAGCCGCTGTGGCCTAGCCATCCGAAGTTCAATCCCTGTAAGAGGAGGGAAAGGTGCGTACACCTGGTGAGCCCCAGTTAGTGCGAAACAAGTGTCTTACCAATATTACCAAGTCCTTGGGCCGACCCTTTTTAATATTTATGTGCTACCCTAGGGTCACATCATCCACATTCATGGAATTTCATTCCATTGCTATACCGATGATACACAGCTCTATGTGAGACTGGATTCAATTTCTTTTACACCTCCATCAACTCTTTCCTCTTGCTTGGATGAGATTGAGGCCTGGATGTCTTAGTGCTGTTCAGCTTAAGGAAGTTCTTAAACTGAAGCTCTTAATTGGCACCCCCCATCAACTTCGTTCCTCTGTAAATTGTGTTTACTTTTCTGACCCTACCATTACCCTCTCCCCTTCTGTTACAAATCTGGATGTCAAGTTAGACTCCCATCTGTCATTTGATGTACATGTCCATCACCTTTGTAAGATTGCATTCCTTTATCTCCGAAACATAGCCAAACTCTGTCTCTACCTCTCCCTCTGTGATGCTGAAAAGCTGGTTCATGCCTTTGTCTCATGCAGGCTGAATTATTGTAATGCATTCCTCATTGGGATCCCCAGCAAGAGCCTTCAAAAGCTCCAACGAATTAAAAATAGTGCTGCAAGAATTCTGATGAGGGAGCGGAAATATGAACACATTTCACCAGTCCTTCAGTCACTTCATTGGCTCCCTATTTACCTCCATGTTGAATACAAACTGTTTGTTTACTCACCAATGTATCCATGGAAATGCTCCACAATATCTTAAGGAACTCCTTATACTACAATCCACTACAGGAAATCTCCGTTTTGCAAATACCTACCGCCTTTGCCCTCTGTGACCAAACGTCATACAATGGGTGACCGAGCCTTTGCAGCTGCTGCTCCACGGCTCTGGAATGCCCTACCAGAGAGCCTGAGAACACAGCAGATTGTGGGCTGTTTTTAAAAACAACTAAAGGCTTTTCTATTTAGGAAAGCTTATTAACAAGAATGCTACTAATTATTGTTGTTTTATCTGATTTTATCTTGCTTTGCCTTTGTTTAAACTTTTTTATGTAGCACTTTGAGATTTACTACTAATGTAAAGTGCCCTATATATAAAATGCATTATTATTATTAGTTTCAAATTAAATTAAGTTGTTCAGTTTCTTGTTCCATGTTACTGTACATTTGTTTGTGTCCATATAAATGTAATAGTTGGCCCTCCATATCTTGTGGTAGAAATGAAACTCATTAATTAAAGGAAAACTTATCTTCTACTTGGACAAGTCTTATAAAATCTTTTTGATTTTTAATAATCGGGCAGGAGAAAAGATTATCAATTGTTATTTACTCTTTAGTAAAAACTAAACATGAGCATTGTTCAAACAAGGATAGAAGTATAACTCAATACGTACTTTTTACTCTGGGTTATTCCATGTCAAATCAACCAATTTGTCCAGAAATTCTGTGCTCTTCAGTCTCAAAATATTCTGAAAACAATAACGGGTATACCCATGTTATCCAGGAGACACCCTGTAAAATTACTTTGATGTAAGATCAATACTTTCCAAGATACAGTCTATTTTGTGAGGGGAGAGAGAGGGGTGTCAGATTTAGCAAGGCTTTATTTTTTTCATCAGTTTCACAAGATCACATCTTGAGAACTAAACTTCCTAGCAGGCTTAAATTTTGCATACTGGTACCTTATATGAATAGAACATAATGGAATCAAAATGTTTGGTCCAGCTGCGGTGGGTTGGCACCCTCCCCGGGATTGGTTCCCTGCCTTGTGCCCTGTGTTGGCTGGAATTGGCTCCAGCAGACCCCCGTGACCCTGTGTTCGGATTCAGCAGGTTGGAAAATGGATGGATGGATGGATGTTTGGTCCAGATGACAACACTTGGTAAGAGCAGACCTTCAAAAAAGGGCAGAAAAAAAGTGTCTTTGGCTTTGCCATGTTTAGGCTTTCAGAAAGCATACTTCTAACTGATGCATCCTGCTGAGTTTTTTTCCATGTTTTGATACCTACACATTTCTTTTCAAAAGGTTATAAACAAACAAACTGCATCGGGATTTGACCAGCAGACCTCTCAAATGTGAAAAACCATTTTGGGTCTATTTTCGGACCAGCTTAATTGCACTGTGGGAATGTTCAGACATTTTAAAAATTATTTTTCCTTTATCTAACGTGGTGTCTTCTTTCTCAAAAAGCAAAGCTTACTTTTATCATGTGATTTTTCATTTTTATTTTCCGGTCTAAACATGGGTTAAATTCACCATTTTTCTGTAATGATAATCATAAAGTTCTTCATCACTAACTTGGGTATAGGATTAATGGGAAACAATAAATCACTAAAGGCACATTAAACACAACACATGAACAATAGTTGCTCTATTTATCTTTAAATACAACACACATTTACAATGAAATGCTAACATCTTGGTATTACAGCAGCAGGAATGTGGTTCATTTAATTTCTGTTTCAATCGAAGTGTAGAGCATCTTTGTCCTTGACATCAAGATGGTACTGCCTCCCACTGACTGCTGTAATGGCACCCAAGAAATATCTTCTCAAGGTGGCCAATGGAAAAGACTGTGCAGGGTAGTTTTGATACATGAAACATATCGGGATGTCTGATTCCGCTTCACTCTTCTGATAAATCACACCAATTCAACATTTTTTTGTCATACATGCACCTAAACATAACCTTAAACAGGACACTGGTCTAATGTGCGGGGTACATTTGATCCATCAGGAGTGTGATTGTGAGAGGGCAGGATCTCATCTCCTTCAGTGCTGAATATTCGGACAGTCAATTGACTGTCTTCACCTGGCACCTGGCTGACTTTGACTTTGCCATCTTCTGTAGGGATGTAACAGTTGTATTATCAAGGAGTAAGTACACTTTTTGGCCGTGGAGAATCACATTCTCTGTTCAGCAACATGAGACATTGTCATTTGATATGGAAAAAAGTTTGACATTTTTGAAACCTTACTGACTCAAAACTCGATGATAACCATTATTAACACATGTCACATTCTGCCTATATTTAGGATGGAAAATTAACACGAAAGATTTGTTTTGAGAAAGAATGGTGAATGTACAATAAATGAAAAATATATTAAAAATAATCTGCATATTCCCACATGCCATTTAGGGTTTTCTGAAAATGACCTCCAAAATGATTTTTTGTATTTGAGAGGTCTGCTTTCCAAACTCTGATACAATGAGAAGTCCAGCGTCATTTTGCTGGACTTCTAATTACATCTATAATGGCTCACATGGTATAACACCTTTGTACTACTGTATATACCCTGATAGTTAGTTTTCTGTTTATATAGGGTTTCTGAAAAAGCAATAATCTGAATAAGGAAAAAAATCAGAAGTCTGTGTTAGTTACAAACAAGTGTTGCTGAGGCCTAGACATAGCTAAGCCAAAAACTCAAATTTTGGTGAGTTTCAAGGTTTGCTTAGCCCATGCAGGGTCATCTGGACCAAATGTTTTAATTTTGTCACATTGTACACCAATTAATGTACCAGCGTGCAAAATCTGAACGTGCTTGTGGTTTAGTTTTTGATAGATACTTTATTAATCCCAAGGGGAAATTATACATACTCCAGCAGCAGCGTACTGATACAAAAAAAAAAAAATAAAGAGTAATAAAAATGTAGGTAAAAACAGACAATAACTTTGAATAATGTTAATGTTCACTCCTCCCCCAAAGTATGTGACTCTTCAATTCCACCCGGGGGGGGGGGGGGGGGTTATTGGGGGGTGTAATCTCCTCAGTCTGTCAGTGGAGCAGGACAGTGACAGCAGTCTGTCCCTGAAGCTGCTCTTCTGTCTGGAGATGACACTGTTTAGTGGATGCAGTGGATTCTCCATAATTGATAGGAGCCTGCTGAGCGCCCATCGCTCTGCCACGGATGTCAAACTGTCCAACTCACTCTCAGCTGCACTCCCAGGTATTTATAGGTCTATACCCTTTGCACACAGTCACCTCTGATGATCACGGGGTCCAGGAGGGGCCTGGGCCTCCTAAAATCCACCACTAGCTCCTTGGTTTTGCTGGTGTTCAGGTGTAGGTGGTTTGAATTGCACCATTTAACAAAGTCCTTGATGAGGTTCCTATACTCCTCCTCCAGCCCACTCCTGATGCAGCCCACGATAGCAGTGTCTTCAGCAAACTTTTGCACGTGACAGGACTCAGAGTTATATTGGAAGTCCGATGTATATAGGCTGAACAGGACCGGAGAGAGTACAGTCCCCTGCGGCACTCCTGTGTTGCTGACCACAATGTCAGACCTGCAGTTACCGAGACGCACATACTGAGGTCTGTTTGTAAGATAGTCCACGATCCATGCCACTATGTATGAATCTTACTCCCATCTCTCTCAGCTTGTCCCTTAGGAGCAGAGGTTGGATGGTGTTAAGGGCACTAGAGAAGTCTAGAAGCATAATTCTTATAGCATCACTGCCTCTGTCCAAGTGGGAGAGTGATTGGTGTAGCATATAGATGATGGCATCCTCTGCTCCCACATTCTCCTGGTATGCGAACTGCACAGGGGTGAGGGCGTGGCGTACCTGTGGCCTCAGGTGGTGAAGCAGCAGCCGCTCCATGGTCTTCATCACATGTGATGTCAGAGCGACAGGCCGGAAGTCGTTCAGCTCACTAGAACGTAATACCTTTGGGACTGGGGTGATACAAGATGTTTTCCAAAGCCTCGGGACTCTCCCCTGTTCCAAGCTCAGGTTGAAGATGCGCTGTAGATGACTCCCCAGCTCCAACGCACAGGCCTTCAGCAGTTGTGGCAATACTCCATCTGGACCTGCTGCTTTGCTGGCATGAAGTCTCCTCAGCTCTTTGCTCACCTGCGCTGCTGTAATTGTGGGTGGGGATGTCTCTCCTATGCTGGTATCAGCAGAAGGATGGGTGGAGGGTGTAGTACTCTACTAGATGAAAAATGAGGCCGGATAAAATTGACACCCCACTCCCCTCAGTAAACTGACTTTATCTTAGAAAGTATTGATCTTGCACCAAAAAAAAAAAAAAAATTACCAGGTGTCTCCTGACAAACATGGGTACATCTTGTAATTTTTCCATTTCGAATTACGTTGGCCATTGGTTGATTTGACATGGTTTACACATCAGGTAACTTATAAAAGTATTTTATTATACTCTTGTTCTTCTTCTATCTTTAGGTTAGCTGTTTGTGACTACTGTCCAATCTTGTTTGTTTACAGATCTGCTGATCTGAGTATTTTTTGCAAATGACGTCAACCTGGTACATACTTGTCTTTTGTTTACTTAACCATTTCAATAGCAGTACTTCATATTATTTCTTAAAACAATTGCTTATATACTTCAATGTGCACTGCAAGTCAAAATGTTTAACTATTGTTACCTCTAAATTTCCTCTCACATTCTGGGTGTTTGGTTCAGTGGCACCATGTGTTCCCAGCTGCTTTGTCCCTTTGTAGCCTCATACATGCTGCCTGGCTCCAAGTCACTATGTGGGTCAGAGGAAACCAACATAGCTCACAGGGAGCTGGTGGAACAGTGTGACAACGTAAGGACCAAATGTGAGACTTCCTGTTGGCCAAGCATATGGCTTGATGGGCTGTAGCAGCCAGGAGATGTAAAGTATTCTCTAAGTGCTGTGTCTGCATGCTGCCTCTTCTGCTTATGGGGCTGGTACACAGCTAACCCCACCCCCTTGTGATGTCCGCGGCCACATAAGGAGCATGTCCTTCACTGGGTCCTGACCCTGAGGTTGCTAAAATGCTAATGTCAGGATATGTGGAGCTTGAGGGCTGAAGGTCCAAGCTTCACAATTTAAGATGGTTTAGTTTGAAACATTATTATAGGATGCTGTTTGTTCTTTTCCTTTTGTATAATCAAACAAATCTTGTTGTGGTTATAGGCATGTTGTTATGCCTGTACATCACTTATTTTGCATGAAGTCCACGTATCACTCGGCATTCAGTAAATTCAAGTTTGTCTTTTTGGGACTTTCTGAATATTCCCAATCCCACATGGAATATTTTCAATCAGAGGTTGGTTGACCCCACTGATACAAAGGTCCAACTGTATGTTTATATACTTGATTGTGCATTATTGTGCAGTATAGCTATCTATTAAAGTGATTTCCTATGGTATCGCTAAACTGAAATTAACATGAATTTACTGTATTGACCATTTCATACTGATTTTTTTTTCATTTATTTTATGGAGAAGGTGGTTTCTTTTGGTTGCTACTTCATGAAAGCTATACAGTGGAACCTCGGTTCACGAACGTCTCGGTACACGTACAAGTCGGTTTACGACCAAAAAGTTCGCCAAACTTTTTCCTCGGTTCACGACCACACACTCGGTATACGAACAAGCCAGTTTCCCTTTCGGTTTGTACATGTTCAGTCTCTCCCTGTGCATTTCCTGTGCAGTGAGCGAGAGAGCGCGACACTCACACACACACACACACGCGCACACAGTGGCAGCGCGAGAGAGAGACACGTGCGCGCGCACACAGTGGCAGCGCGAGAGAGAGACACGTGCGCGCGCACACAGTGGCAGCGCGAGAGAGAGAGAGACGCGCGCGCGCACACAGTGGCAGCGCGAGAGAGAGAGAGAGACACGCGCGCGCTCACAGTGGCAGCGCGAGAGAGAGAGACACGTGCGCGCTCACAGTGGCAGCGCGAGAGAGAGAGAGACACGCGCGCGCACACAGTGGCAGCGCGCGCGCGCGCGCGAGAGAGAGAGAGACGCGCGCGCACACAGTGGCAGCGCGAGAGAGAGCTGGATGCATAAGGTAGGAAGGCAGTTAAAGAATGCACTGGGCTTGATTTTGTTTTCACTTCTGTTTACAGTGATCGGTTCGTAGCGTGCATTGTTGCAATGTTACTTTTCTTGGTGGTTTATTAAATTACGGATTTTTTCAAATATTAATTTTTTCCCTGTGCTTAAAACTCATTTAAAAAAAAAAAAAAAGTGTTTTTAGCCAGCGGTTGGTAGCGCTATAGCGCAAACTATTGCAGTGTGTGTTTTCTCTGTTGTTCAAGGATTTCTCAGTGTTATTCAATGTTTTTACATTTAGTTTAATATTACGCTGTGCATTCTATGGTTTAACTATATTTGTGCTTAAAAAAATAATATATATTTACATACAGTTTGTATGGTGTGGAACGGATTAATTGTATTTATTTACATACAATCCTATGGGGGGAAATTGCTTTGGTTTACGACCAGAGTTTTGGAACGAATTATGGTCGTGAACCGAGGTTCCACTGTACTTGTTCAGTATTTTCTGATAAGCATTTGTGCTGTACTGTGTAGAGTTCTTCACTTTTCTGCAAGAAAGTATAGAAATAGCACATTTCAAAATCCTGCACAGTTTAACTCAATGCAGTGGGAAAACCGTGCTGCTGGTTCTTGGGGGAAAAAAAACTAGATTACTATGAAATTGTACCATGAGTTCAGAAATAAAAATTCATTTTAAGTGGTTACTTGAGTGGGATGATAAAACCCATTTAATTAGCTGTGATAAATAAATTGTAATCAAGAGTTCCTGTAATTCTTTTGGCCAGTGTTGTCTTCTATTAAGCTTTTCAGTTGTACAGTACAGGTGCTGGTCATAAAATTAGAATATCATGACAAAGTTGGTTTATTTCAGTAATTCAATTCAAAAAGTGAACCTTGTATATTAGATTCATTCATTACACACAGACTGTATTTCAAATGTTTTTCTTTTAATGTTGATGATTATAACTGACAACTAATGAAAGTCCCAAATTCAGTATCTCGGAAAATTAGAATATTGTGAAAAGGTTCAATATTGAAGACACCTGGTGCCACACTCTAATCGGCTAATTAACTCAAAACACCTGCAAAAGCCTTTAAATGGTCTCTCAATCTAGTTCTGTAGGCTACACAATCATGGGGAAGACTGCTGACTTGACAGCTGTCCAAAAGACGACCATTGACACCTTGCACAAGGAGGGCAAGACACAAAAGGTCATTGCTAAAGAGGCTGGCTGTTCACAGAGCTCTGTGTCCAAGCACATTAATAGAGGCGCGAAGGAAAGGGCAAGATGTGGTAGAAAAAAGTGTACAAGCAAAATAGGGATAACCGCACCCTAGAGAGGATTGTGAAACAAAACCCATTCAAAAATGTGGGGGAGGTTCACAAAGAGTGGACTGCAGCTGGAGTTGGTGCTTCAAGAACCACCACGCACAGACGTATGTAAGACATGGGTTTCAGCTGTCATATTCCTTATGTCAAGCCACTCTTGAACAAGAGACAGAGTCAGAAGCGTCTCGCCTGGGCTAAAGACAAAAAGGACTGGACTGCTGCTGAGTGAATTTTGCATTTCCTTTGGAAATCAAGGTCCCAGAGTCTGGAGGAAGAGAGGAGAGGCACAGAATCCACATTGCGTGAGGTCCAGTGTAAAGTTTTCACAGTCAGTGATGGTTTGGGGTGCCATGTCCTCTGCTGATGTTGGTCCATTGTGTTTTCTGAGGTCCAAGGTCAACGCAGCCGTCTACCAGGAAGTTTTAGAACACTTCATGCTTCCTGCTGCTGATGAACTTTATGGAGATGCAGATTTCATTTTCCAACAGGACCTGGCACCTGCACACAGTGCCAAAGCAATCAGTACCTGGTTTAAGGACCATGGTATCCCTGTTGTTGATTGGCCAGCAAACTCGCCTGACCTTAACCCCATAGAAAATCTATGGGGTATTATGAAGATGAAGATGCAATACGCCAGACCCAACAATTCAGAAGAGCTGAAGGCCACTATCAGAGCAACATGGGCTCTCATAACACCTGAGCAGTGCCACAGACTGATCGACTCCATGCCACGCCGCATTGCTACAGTAATCCAGGCCAAAGGAGCCCCAACTAAATATTGAGTGCTGTACATGCTCATACTTTTCATGTTCATACCTTTCAGTTGGCCAACATTTCTAAAAATCCTTTTTTTGCATTGGTCTTAATTGATATTCTAATTTTCCGAGATACTGAATTTGGGACTTTCATTAGTTGTCAGTTATAATCATCAAAATTAAAAGAAATAAACATTTGAAATACATCAGTCTGTGTGTAATGAAATATACAAGTTTCACTTTTTGAATTGAATTACTGAAATAAATCAACTTTGTCATGATATTCTAATTTTATGACCAGCACCTGTATATATGTATGTGTATATGTGTGTATATGTATTTGTGTGTGTATATATGTGTGTGTGTGTGTGTGTGTGTATATATATCTATCTATACATATTAATAAAAGGCAAAGCCCTCACTGACTGACTGACTGACTCATCACTAATTCTCGAACTTTCCGTGTAGGTGGAAGGCTGAAATTTGGCAGGCTCATTCCTTACAGCTTACTTACAAAAGTTAGGCAGGTTTCATTTCGAAATTCTACGCGTAATGGTCATAACTGGAACATGTTTTTTGTCCATATACTCTAATGGAGGAGGCGGAGTCGCGTATCGCGTCATCACGCCTCCTACGTAATCACGTGAACTAAAAACAAGGAAGAGATTTACAGCACGAGTCAAACGTGGGAACGAAGGTAAATAACGTTAATTTTTGAGTGTCTTTTAATTCTGTGTAAGCATACATATTAACACATGTGCAATTAAACGTGTGCATTTACGGGGTGATTTCTCAGGCTTAAAAGCTCGCCTTTTACTAAAAAGGTAAATGCAAAACTATTTTCAATCATTCTATGATCTGCTTCTCACAACTGAAGGCACCGTGGCTGATGTTACGTCACTTGCTGTCCAACCATAAGTGTTACCTGGTAGGTAACCAGGCACTCGCTTCACTCCCTTTTAGGGAAATCGAAACTCTGAGGTTTTCTTTTGTTCTTAATTAAAATTTAAAAGCAATACTTCACCGCTGCTAAGCCCCTCTAGTGCTGACGTCCGAGGTTCGATTACCGTAAGCAAGTGCAGTGAGTGTGTAATTACATTCACGGCATTCGTAGTCTGATTCACAATCTGATTGTATGGGTGGTTACCTACCAGGTAACGCTTATAGTTGGCCACCAAGTCAGGTCGAAGTGATCACTCGAGTAAAGGCAGCTTCACAACAAAACAGATCCTTAACAAATTGTTATTAGTATATTTTCCCTCAATTTAAAAAGGTTTTATTTTCCTCTTAATAAAAATTTAAAAGCGGTACTTCGCCGGTGCGAAGCGCGTGGATTTGACCGACTGATGCATACAGACATATTCATGAGTGCAGGTACTTCGGAAAGAAAGCACCTTGTAAACCTAAAGTTTAAATTAAGTTCATAGACCTACAAAAGGTTGCCATTCATTTGAGGCAAGATTGCTTTTCTTCTGTACAACTATACGTTGCATTCTCAAGAGTGTGCTTGCACGGCTTCGGATATATATATATATATATATATGTATGTATGTATGTATGTATGTATGTATGTATATATATATATATATATATATATATATGTATGTATGTATGTATGTATGTATGTGTATATATATATATATGTATGT
>NC_041399.2:125513912-125568912 GCF_900747795.2 Erpetoichthys calabaricus
CCTAATCCGAACAAGACTAGGGAAAAAAAAGTAAAGAAAACAAGTTTTTTCAAGTTATGTCGTACGTTTAATGTACATTTAAGAAACTTGTAATTTTTCAATTTCGTTGTCAAACTAAAAATCCAAAATACAGCCTTACTTAAAATTGAAAGAAGTTCGAATTTAGTCACATATGTAGAATCCATGTTCTGTACAGCATTTACACAAAACGTAAAAAGCAAACCATTATGTAAGAGATAAAGTCAGTGATCTCCTTCTGACGCAACGAACTAAAACGGCTTGAAGAAGCAATGTTTCGCCAACGCCGCATAAACATAACATCTGTTGGGGTTGCATCGGCATGTTGCTCAACGTAGCGCAAAGCGAGATCAAGGGCACTGGCTGCGGCAGTGTGTGGAACAACATCAGTCGGCGCGTCCCCTTCCTCCTCACTGTCGTCTGCGTCGAGATCAGCTGACGTTCCCTGCACAGCTGCCACAATGTCCTCATCTGTGTATTCTTCATGGCCAGAGTCGTCAACGGCCGTCCACTCTTCCACGCACTCTTCTTCTGCATTTTCACCAATTGAAGAAGTTCGCAATTTTCTTTTGTCGGGGGGAAAACTGTTTGGACAAACTCTAGCTCAGGCCAGAGATTTTTCCAAGACTTCTGTAAGGATTTCTTGCATGTGTTTTCCCAAGCTTCAGCAACCCAGTAAATAACATCTTTGATGTTCATTTTCATGAGTTTATCCAAAATTGTTAGCTCTTCATTATCTTCAAGTAGGCTACGAAGAAGCATTTTTCTATAATTCTGTTTCAAAGCCTGCAAAACCCCTTGGTCCATTGGCTGCAAAATTGATGTGACATTTGGTGGGAGAAAAATAGCCTTGATATCATCGCAAACAAGTTGCATTTCTTCTGGATGTGACGGAGCATTGTCTATAAGTAACAAAGCACGAGGAGGCAATCCATTTTCTTTGTTAAACGCTTTTACTTTTGGCACAAATTGCTTGTCAAACCATTCTTTGAACAAGGAACGATCCATCCAAGCTTTCTTTTGATTTCTGTAAAAAACAGGGAGAGAGTTCATGTTCATGTTCTTAAAACAGCGTGGTTTTGCCGATTTGCCGATAACCATCAGTGGAAGCTTATTTGTGGCAGAAGCATTGCTGCAGGCCAACACAATTAGGCGCTGTTTATCCATTTTAAACCCTGGTGCAGATCGTTCTTCTTGTGATGCAAGACTTTTGGTAGGCAATGCTTTAAAGTTAAGTCCTGTCTCATCTGCGTTGTAAACTTGCTGGGGCGAGTAGGAAGAAATGATGCATTTGAACTCCTCAAGGTATTCAACAGCTGCTTCGTTGTCCGCTGACAATTTCTCCCCAGTTATTGTAAGCTGCCTGATTCCGTGTCTTTTCTTCCATCGGTCTAAGAAACCACAACTAGCCGTAAATGATACGTCACCGTCCATGAGCTTGTTCAATTGAAGCGCCTTTTCTTGAATTAGAGGGCCAGTGATAGGGATTCCTTTCTGTCTTTCTTGTGTAAACCATAAGAAAAGTGCTTCGTCCAATTTTTCGTAAGAAGACACTGTCGTCTTGCTACGTTTTTCAATCGTTTTTTCACTTGTGGTAGTGCAAAACTGCTCAATTTTACCTCTGTTCTTTTTCCAATCAGAAATTGTTGCTTTCCCGACACCAAATTCCTTCGATAACTGAGTGGCACTTTCACCTTTGTGAAGTCTTTTCAACACTTCCAGTTTTTCTTTTAATGTACACGACTTATGTTTACGTTTGCTTGCCATGATGATTAACAGCAGGGACAAGCACAGAATGTAAAGAAACCACACTACACACCGCTCACAAGGACTCACAAAACACAGGGCAAGTGCGCGCACACGAACAATAACATTGCACAAAACACATCACTCAGCAGTAGCAGGTGGCACACTGACTCAGTGACTCATAGTTTGGGAACGGAAATCAAGAGGAATGCGTAGTTCTAGGCGGGGGGTCTAGGTCACTGCCCTTCCGCTACTACTCACCTACCGCTCGTCATATTGATTTTACCTCCGATCACAGTCACACTACAGTGCAGTTTAAATTGCAGTGTACTAGAATACGTAATTTCTTACCTTTAATTCTTGACACATCAGACGCTTAATACGCCTCATAAAGTCAATATATGGCATTATATGACAAAACTCCGCCTAATCCGAATTTTCGCTAATCCGAACAGGGTTCGGTCCCAATTAGTTCGGATTAGAGGGACTCTACTGTATATAAAAAATGTGTGTGTTGCATAGTTTACTGTGAAATGTTGCAAAGAGTATGCAACATGTGTTTCGCCCTCATTTGGGCTTATCAGGCATACACACTCTACTGCTCCCCTAGTGGTGACTCTGATAGAGAGATAAAAATGGTTAATAATTCAATAATATCACATAAGACCAGTTGTATTTTGGGGGACAACCGAGAATAACAAGTAAGACAGGACCAGATTTCGGTGTTAGTTAGAGCTAGACATTTGAAATACAATTGTCTGTCAGTTGGGATTTTTTTGAATAACACAGATCTGACAATTAATTCCACTCCTCCATCTTGTCTTCCAAATGGTATTGCCTCCATAAGAGATGTAAATTCTTCTGTTTTTCTTAAGCATAGCATATCAAGGTTTTCAGTCTATAATTAATTCTGATAGTACTAATGACTTTGCCAAAAAAATCATCCTCCCTGATCACCCTTTTACTAACATGCCTGAGGAAAGTCATAAGTCCTTATCACCTCACCCTTTACCCACTGATAACCGCTTTTGTTTTGCAAATGTGTCAATTAGCAGCACACAGCCTGCACTCATTCTCACTCCACCCCATTCATCTTGCTTTGTCCTTCCTGACACTAACTCTATCCTATTTATCATGCCCCAGACACAGTTTTCACTTCCAGCTCAAGTCTGCATTTAAGATTTTATCTAGCACTGAGTTGTAAGAAATTATATAGGTAAAAGATGTATCATTATTTGAAATACATATCACGTGTGTGTTCCATGTCTCCAACGATCTATGTAAATGTATAGAAAAATAAGAAATGTAGGTTTTATAGACGCTAATGTATGTGTTTATTTTATCAAATATCCATTTGTATGTGAGTTTTTATTGCACTTATGGGATGTTAAGGTATATACAACGGCACAGACATAAATTGTCATTTAGCATTAACTTTTACAGCTAATGCATTTATATAGACTGTTACTGAAAACCATCTATTTATATCAAATTTAACTGCTGGAATGTGAAACATACACAAACACATCCATCCATGAAACGTCTTTATTTGAAAATATTTCGACTTCACGGTCTGTACACATTCACAGCAACATGTCCTCTTAAATTTACCAACCACTGATAGTCATATTAGTGTAAATTGTCATTGGCCAGTGAATCTGAGCATCTCTATCAGAAATGGTGGTGTGTGTGAGATACCTGGAGCACCTCAAAGAACTGTCCTGTTTCACTTCCTGTTTACCCACTAAGAAATGGACTTCCAATACAATGGACAGTACAATTCTTGGATGTTTCCTCCATCATAGGCTGCATTAATAATGGACACAAGTCATAGTGCAGCAGACTTGTGGAGGATTCCTCTTCATTATTAACAACCTGCAGCTCAACATCAGTAAGACAAAAGAGTTGGTAGTGGCAGAGCATTGTTTAATCCTGGGGGATTAAATAACAATAAAATAGACTGGTCTGACAACAAAGTTGTGCTGTATAAAATGGTCTAGAGCACACTGTACTTCCTAAGGAAACTCTGGGCTTCTGATGTGTTCACCAGTTACAGGAGACATTTTACCAGTCTGTAGTAAAACCAGTGTTTTAGCCTATGCTGTGGTCTCTAGGGGTAGCAACTTGAGTTGAAATGACATAATGCTAGAGCAAACCTAAAATGAATTTTGATGTGTCCCCACACCCCACCCTGCCATTGTGATTTATGGGGTGAAATTGTTTAAAATTTTGAGTATTTTTGTCATTTGACCTTAATTTATTTCCTACATTGAGTGAAATAAATACAGCTACATGGAAGTAGCTTTGTACATAGGTCCCTAGGCCTTGCCTTTCAACATGTGCTGATGTCCACAAAAGAATATTATTCAACCACACACAGGTTTCATCTTCCAGGGTGAACTATTAAACATGGTACACTTTCTTGTCATCTGTATTTCCAAACCCTTCTGATGTATGTGGAATATTCTTGTTTGGTATCTGCAGACTGCCATTTCATCTTTTCCTTGGAGGAAACGTTCATATGGGCACGTCTGAATGTGAATTGACACCATTTGCTACCTTTTTGCGTACATCAACAGCCATGGGAGTTTTACCCTTTACTAATAACACTAAGTATGTTAACTTTGTTGACTAATGAATGATTTCTATGTCTGATTTTTATCAGTCATGCTTTTTTTTTTTTTTTTTTCTGATTTCAGATTTTCTTGATCTCTGAACTATTCCAGTTCCAGCATGGGAAATGTGTTTGCAGGGCTATTCAAAGGCCTGTTCGGCAAAAAAGAAATGCGAATTCTTATGGTGGGGCTTGATGCTGCTGGAAAAACTACAATTTTATACAAGCTTAAACTTGGAGAAATTGTAACCACTATTCCTACCATAGGTATGTTTATTTTTCAATCTGTAAAAAAAACAATTTTCAGGTTTATGCATTTGTATTACAAAAATGTTTTAGTGAGTCTCTTATGTACTATCTACAGTTGTGACAAAATACAAATAAGAGATGCTTAGAAAAACTAAGGTATTTTTTTTTTTCATGAAAAGATAACCATAGAAACAAGCCTAGAGAGAAGAATGAGTAGGGAAATTTGTTTAGAAAGAGAAGATAATTACTGTAAGAATAACTTAATGCTACCTAATAAAATGATGATCAAGATAAAATAATTGGATGAAGAGAAAATGTAATGCTTTGCCTTTTCTCAGACGATAACGCTATGTATCACCACGCTTTTGGTGGTGTATTTGAGTGAGATAGCAGGTCAACTATAAACCACCCTCAGACTCCTTCCTGTGATTTTTAATATTTTATATAAATATTGAATAAATGATACAAATCTGATATTAAGTAAAAGAAAATACATAATTTACATAATATCAACAAAATAAATGAGAAACAGACAAGGCAGAAATAGCTTAATCATGAAATGCACATCCCCCCCCAAACACAGATGCATCAATATATACATTATGCAAGTAATACGAAAGAAGGAAAAAACCCTTTGACACAGACAACCCACAAAGTCCAAGCAGTACAGACAGTTCTGGTAATGGTTGTCCATTCCCCCCCACCCCAGAGTCTCTAAAATACACTATCCTAGACAAGCATAGATTTATTTCATCTCACCCAAGTTACTCCCACATAACTGTCCTGTCCACCTCTATTCCAGAGCATGTTGGATGGTGACGTCTTTGATGTTGCCACCTCCTAAAGTGGAAATGGACTCAGATCCTTGAGTGAGGCAAACTTCTCTCTGGCTATGGATAGATTGTTTGTTTTACAAAAGTTGTGCTGAATCTCCTTTCTCTTGCCTTTCACAGTCTTATTCTATTGTACATTAGTATCCTCTTTCCATGGCAAGTGCCCCTAACCCCCCAATATTTAGGAAGTCCAATAATACAGATATATGCCTTTTGTGCTTGCCTTTTCATTTACTATATTTTCACATAAGAAATATCAAAATTACATGGATAAATTGTATTTTGTGGCCAAGTCAACGGTATATGCAGTGCTCACTTTAATCCATATATGATGTGTTGCAGTTTTGCCAGGCTGGAGAATTTATTAAATTGCTGCATTTATATCTAAGAATAAATCATTTAACCAATAGTGTGCCATGCTTTCTTATTTCACCTATATGCAGCATAATATTCAAATATTTGTGCTCAGTCACAAAGATAAATCAAGAGTCTCAAAAGTATAATTTATTAAAATAAGTGTTCTGTGGCATGATCTTCTGGAAATTTTATGAATGTGATATTTTATTTGTGATGTCCGTAAGTTTAATGGAGTTTAAAAATTAGAATTATCACTGGCTAATAATGGAGTCTTCACATCAAAACCTCTGAATGCATAATTTAATTTTCTTGACCTGTTTTTCCAGGGCAGGGTCATGCACATCTCATCAGTCATTAGGCAGGAACATCTGAACGCGGTGACAAACGCACACAACCTAGCCAATTTAGTAAAGCCAGTTTAGCAAACCTGCATACCTTTAGACTGAGAGGATGCTGGAGCACCTAGAGAAAACTTGCTTGTACATGGGAAGAGCATTCAAACTGTACTCTGGGAACACCCAAGGCATTAACCTTGATTTGTTTTGTTGCGAGGCAGCAGCGTTACCACTGCACTGTGTTGACCGGGATGTGCTTACAGTCCTCATTCATTCATTTTTCATCAGTTTAGTATGGTGGGGAGTCAGAGCCTATCATGTCAGCACTAGACACAAGGCTGGTATAAACCTGGGGCTTTTGTATTTTGTTTATGATGAGGATGAAAACAGTAAGGCATAAGGCTAGTCTACCATCGTGGTGAAGGAAGCTGTTCTGTATGTTAATTTGAAAATATAATTTTCAAGTCAATGTTTTAAAATTTCTGCATTCGTCAGACATCTGTGTGTCTCTGCTTCTAATGTCAAGGCTGACCAGTTTAATGATCTATTTCATTGTGATTAGAAGCAGCACAGTACAGCTGCTGCAACAGCATTCCTCAGTGCTATCTACTAATTAGCCAACAATAGTTTTTTCTAACAAGTGTTCTTATTTTTTAATCAAAAAGTCAAAACATATAATCAAATACACATGCGCAAGTAATCTAGACAGTGGTGCGGACATCAATATATAATAAGGATTTTGTCCAATAGCTTATTGGGAGATCCATTTTTGTCCAGGCAGCAACAAGTTCAAATTACGAAGCCCTGAACCATTTCCCACGGTTTCTCCTTTAGAGCCCTACAGATCAGTGTTTTTTACCACTTATTCTGATAGAGTACATGATTTTGGAAAACTGATATTAGTGGACTTATAAATAACTCCTCTCCCCAGCTTGAAAAAAATAAAGTACAATTATATTCAATTTGTTCAATATTCTTTAACAAGCCATGCATATAAATTACAATATTTACAAAAAAGTGTCGGCTAACAATTATTGAGAAATGTAATCGTATAAATAACTAAAACAATGTAACTCTGAATCAGTTTGATTAAATAAGACAATATTCAAAGTTGTGAAACTATTCTTAAATTCTGTTCTGTTTACAATAAAATTCAATTATTGTAAAGAGCAGCTAATGTATGTAACATGTTCAAACTAATATTTCCATTCTAGTAAAGGGAGGTTATAATGCAGGAAGCAGTTCCTTGGAGATAGCTCTTCTTGTCCTCATAAATGTTACCCATAACACTGAAATCTTGCTCACTGGGAACTGACAATGATGGACAAGCCAAATATCACTATACCTGAAAAGAGCGGGTTGGAAAAAAGTATAATAGCAGAGTGGAGGGCTGGATGAGATGCGGAGTTTGGGAAAACTAATGTAATAAGTGATTTTTAGTATGTTTAACACTAGAATCCCTGAAACCTACGAAAAAACTCGTAATCCCGGGCTACCTTAACTTAAAATAGTAGACAACATCATTACTTCTCTTTTGTCTTCTTTGAAACCATGATTTGTCTGTTTTTCTGTGCAACAATAGTCTTTTTTCAGATTGATGGAGACCACTTCTTCAAATATTTGTAGTTTTTGCATAGAGTTCCTCAAAGGGGTAAGTCTGTCTTTTCAAAATGTTTTGCACTATTGGAACACTAGTTTAGAAGTTCAGTTTACAGCACGTCGAGTATATTGTACATCAATTTCAACACAACAGTTTCTGAATGGCCAGGCCAGATATTGCAAGCATTTTACCATAATACATAAGGAGGTTGTAGACACACCTACTAAGTTCACACAAGAAATATAACTTCACACCATATTTGTGTGTTTTTCCTAGAATACATTGTCTGAATTTTAGCCATCCATGCCAGAGCATCATTGACTTAACCCTAGAATGAGACATTTCTATTGATATGTGCAATTTGAAATCATGAAATCAGAGAATTCTATAGGACTTAGCAGTTAGGTTGAAAGTACTGTTCAGTAAAGTAGTATTCAAAGTCCTACTATTGCATTTATTTACTCATTCCTAAACAAAAGGTGTAAATACACCGGGGGGGTTGTCATTTGGCAATGCAGGATCAGCATGGTCGGACTTGAATTTGCTGTCTGAGCTATCATTGTCAACTTCCACAACTTGGGCATCTTAGTAATTTGTTGCCTTGCTATCCACATCAGTACAAGAGCCTACAGGGTCTACATTATCCAGTTGATTCTCACGATCACTGTCATTGTCACTAAAATGTCTAACTTGAGACACATCAACAGATTGTCTATTTATAACACTATTTCCAAATGCCTTGGCTGCCAAAGAAAAAAATTCTACAGTTATCCACTAGATGACAGCATTGTAGTAGGTTTAGCTTATTATGGAATTAGTTAATAAATAAGAACACACAATTCTTCTATACGTTGAGGGTGGCATATCAACTGTTATTTTCAATTGGTTTACTTTTGTATGTGGCATACATTTGATTTAGTCGAAATATCATGAGTTTATTGGCTTTTTAGTAAGCTGCCATACATAGTCTTAATAAAGAAATGAGGGCTTTGAATTTATCTTCTGATATTCCTATTTTCTAGTTAGGTTATTCAGTTCAGTATTGCTTGGAGCTGGTGCTTATCTTGATTGCACTGGCGGTGAGGTAGAATCCAACCATACACTGAGAGCCACCCTCACACACATCTATTTACAGTGGTAGAAACATTAACTACTCCATATGTTTGTTCGAAAATAAAAGTAAAACTTCCACATTATCCAGACATTCATGTAACTCAGCTTGTAATATTTTGAAACACAATGAAAGCAATAAAATAGACACACACAGTAGGGCTAATAAAACAGCATACTTAATTGATGCATGTGAACCAGTATAAGCTACATTTCTTGGATTTTTAAAGGCTAAGGAATGCCTGTTAGAATAATAATAAAATAATAAAAATGCACCTAGTTTAGTGAGAACACATTCAACGCACACCTGAATGTGAATTGAGCAGATGATATGCTTTTTGTACTTAAGAATAATTATTGCCCATCATGTCCCATTCAGTGGCCAGTTCTGGATTGGTACACATATGTAAGGAATAGCAAAGTCTGGCCACTTATATGAGGTAGCTTGAAAACCAGAACAATTGGCTGTTGTATAGAAATTCTGAAATACTAATCGTAAAGTTCTCATTTTACAAATTTAGCCTTCAAGTTATGGCAAATTCAAAGACGAGGCAATAATTTGGAAAAATAAAGCAGTGGTGCCTGACATATGAATTAATTTCTATTTGTACAACCCCAATTCCAATGAAGTTCGGACGTTGTGTATAACGTAAATAAAAACAGAATACAATGATCTGCAAATCCTTTTCAACCTATATTCAATTGAATACACTATGAAGACAAGATATCGAATGTTCAAACTGATAAACTTTGTTTTGCAAATCTTCACTCATTTTGAATTTGATGCCTGCAACACGTTCCAAAAAAGCTGGGACAGGGGCACCAAAAGACTGGGAAAGTTGAGGAATGTTCAAAAAACACCTGTTTTGAACATTCCACAGGTGAACAGGTTAATTGGAAACCGGTGTTTGTCATGATTGGGTATAAAAGGAGCATCCCCAAAAGGCTCATTCGTTAAAAAGCATTGATGGGGCGAGGTTCACCACTTTGTGAACTGCGTGTGCAAATAGTCCAGCAGTTTTAAGAATGTTTCTCAACATACAATTGCAAGGAATCTAGGGATTTTATCATCTGCTGTCCATAATATCATCAAAAGATTGAGAATCTGGAGAAATCTGCACGTAAGCGGCAAGGGCCGAATACCAACACTGGATGCCCGTGACCTTCGATCCCTCAGGCGGCACTGCATTAAAAACCGACATCATTCTGTAAAGGATATTACCACGTGGGCTCAGGAATACTTCAGAAAACCATTGTCAGTTAACACAGTTCGTCGCTACATCTACAAGAGCAAGTTAAAACTCTACCATGCAAAGAGAGAGCCATATATCAACAACACCCAGAAACGCCGCCGGCTTCTCTGGGCTCAAGCTCATCTGAGATGGACTGATGCAAAGTGGAAAAGTGTGCTGTGGTCTGACGAGTCCACATTTCAAATTGTTGAAATCATGGACATCGTGTCCTCCGGGCCAAAGAGGAAAAGGACCATCCGGATTGTTATCGGCGCAAAGTTCAAAAGCCAGCATCTGTGATGGTATGGGGGTGTGTTAGTGCCCATGGCATGGGTAACTTGCACCTCTGTGAAGGCACCATTAATGCTGAAAGTTACATACAGGTTTTGGAGCAACATATGCTGCCATCCAAGCGACGTCTTTTTCAGGGACGTCCCTGATTATTTCAGCAGGACAATGCAAAGCCACATTCTGCATGTGTTACAACAGCGTGGCTTCGTAGTAAAAGAGTGCAGGTACTAGACTGGCCTGCCTGCAATCCAGACCTGTCTCCCATTGAAAATGTGTGGCGCATTATGAAGCGCAAAATACGACAACGGAGACAGGACTGTTGAGCAACTGAAGTTGTACATCAAGCAAGAATGGGAAAGAATTCCACCTACACAGCTTCAACAATTTAGTGTCCTCCATTCCCAAACGCTTACTGAGTGTTTTTAGAAGGAAAGGTGATATAACACAGTAGTAAACATGCCCCTGTCCCAGCTTTTTTGGAACGTGTTGCAGGCATCAAATTCAAAATGAGTGAAGAATTGCAAAACAACAATAAAGTTTCAGTTTGAACATTCAATATCTTGTCTTTGTAGTGTATTCAATTGAATATAGGTTGAAAAGGATTTGCAAATCATTGTATTCTGTTTCTCTTTACGTTTTACACAACGTCCCAACTTCATTGGAATTGAGGTTGTACAATAAATGTTTGTATTACTGACCAGGTAAAGACTACTACATGTACTGATGAAAATGTGTTCTCTCTTAACAGGAAGTGATTTTTTGAAAACCTACTTTCAGAAAAGATTTTGTGTAAATGAAAATATCCTAAATAATCTTGGTATTCAGCAGCTCGTGGCTCAGTGATATTATGTTTTAATTTTATTTTTAGTATTGACGTTGAGTATTTATTTTTCAGTTACTGGATACAAAATGTCAGTAAATGTTTTTGGTATGCACATGTTTTCAGATAAATCCGTAAGTCCATGATATCATATTGTATATTCCTTTATAAAGCCTATGTGTAATCCTCCATTCCAGTATTCCCCCCCCCCCCATCTCCCCCCCTTCTTTTGTAGATGTACTGGAGGAAGTTCTCACTCTGTCACACTTTTAATTGCAAGCCCAATTTGTTTTCCAAACAGACTATGTTGCCAGTGTTTTTTCTTCCTTAATGTGTCATAGCAATACTGTCCATGAGAACTCGAACAAGCATTCAATTCAGAGTACATGTTTTTTATGTAGTGGCATTCAAAAAAACACAAACAGTTGTGGTTCATACAACCAAGATCTGTTGTGCTTTTTTAAAAGAACTTTTCAGGGGAAGTGTATTTCATTAATTACATGAGATGCCAGTTTTAACAAAAAATGTAAATTCAAATGCAGTTAAAGGAGTAGTCTGACATAACCTAGAAGTTTTGAGTATTCTTTCCTGTAACCATCTAAATAACCTTTCGTTTAACTTGTCTAGCTTGTTTTTATGTTTTTTCCGTTGCTGATGTTAACACTGATTTTCATTTTTCTTTAAAGGTTTCAATGTAGAAACAGTAGAGTACAAGAATATTAGCTTCACTGTGTGGGATGTAGGTGGTCAAGATAAAATCCGTCCACTGTGGAGGCACTATTTCCAGAATACACAAGGTAAGTCTTACTTTAGAAAGTTGCAGCAGTACGATTTGAACTGCGGAAAGTTTTGATCCATTCAAGTATAGTTTTAGGCATGTGAATTTAAGTTTTTGTAATTTTCTACTTTTTAATTAATCTGTATATTTTTGAAATGGTTACTTTCATGGACCAGTCACTGTTTTGTCATTCCTTTAAAATTTGCTTTGAAAAGCAATTAAAGTACAAAGCACATAAACACTGGTGTTCAGCCTACAAAAGTAGAAATAAATTGTTTGTACAAATGGAAAATACTAGAAATACTAGTCGAAATATGTGCTTTAAATAAAATGACTTGATTATCTAATCATTGTTGCTTTTACAAATTTTTGTTGTGATGCACCATCACCCTATAATGTCATTTTCAGCCTATGTTGATGCAATTTAAAATATCCACAACTATATGTTTTGGACCATTTTATAAACAATTGACCTGCAAGGTGGTATGATCTCTAAAAGCCAGTGTTAAATCTGCGCTTGTAATGAAGATGGTTACAAAATTACTGCAGATTTGATGTTTTTGATTTGATTGTGCAATTGAGAGGACATCATGTATTAGTTTAGTTTAATCCACAATCTGTTCTTTGGAAGAATCTGGTTTTCCTGCCACCATTTTGAACTGCAGGTTGTATGATAAATGTTAAAAGTTTTCAAAAATGAGCAGTGCCCCTAAGAATTTTGTTTGCCTCTAAGAGATCAAGGCAGTACTTTTGACAGCCTTTCTGCCATTGTGTTTTTCCGGTGTGTGTTTTTTTTTTTTTTTTTTTTTTCATGAACCCAGGAGCAAAACATGTTAATGATGTGTGGGTGGGTGAATAAGCAGCAAGAGCAAGTATAAAGTGACAGAAGCAGTAAGACAGTAAGTCAACAATTTAACTGGCTTCTTATCCAGTAATATTAAATAAGCAAGGAAGAAACTGTGTTTTTTAAAAAAGAATACAAGTTAAGTCAGTTACATGCAAGCCAACCAGATTTTTCACTAAAATGAAGTTGAAAGTAAGTAGCACATTTAAATAGGAGGTTGTTGAAACCAGTTGATTTGATATTTGCATTAAAAGTAGAGAAAAAGGTGAGAGGTTTCATGGGGAGCTAAGGTCAAGAAGTTAATGGAAGTAAAATCGCTTTCAGCAGGCAACTTAAAGTGTGTGCGTTGTAAAAGAAAGAAGTGTGGTAGTAGTAGCAGCAGCGAGAGTCTCTTTAACCCTTTAACTGCCAACTCCCTAAATATTCCCCACGCCAGGCGAAATCTGAACAATTTTCGTTTTTTTACTTTTTTACATTTTTTTTACATTTTTTACATTTATTCAAGCAGTATTGACCACTAAATGTTGTGCAAGTTGCCAGTGTATACACGAAATCTATAAATGTAACCTGAATTCTCAGCTAAGCAAAACATCTTGATACCAAACCGTGCCCTTTTCAATGGTAGATACTGTCGAAACTGTAAGCGGCCCTTCCACGACAATAAACTTTCATCAACTGCAACTGACGGTCCTGGCATGTAGGGCAACTGAAATGCTTCAAATAAATGATCAATCAAAGGACGTAGCTTGAACAAGTGGTCGCGGTTTGGATCTTTCTTATCTGGCTCGTTTCTGTTGTCATTCAAATGAAAGAATTTCAGCAGCAAAGAGAATCGGTTACGTGTCATGACAGCTGCAAAAATAGGTGTTGCATACATAGGATCTGTAGACCAGTACATCTCAATATCTGGTTTTCTGATTATTCCCATCAACATCAAAATCCCAATGAATTTTTTCATTTCGTTTTCATCAGTGTCAAACCAAGCACGAACACGGGAATGTGGAGGTAAATTGGGATTTTTCTCAATAAACTGTGCTGCATACAGATTTGTCTGATGAACAAAATGTCTGATCAAATCAGGTGACACAAACAGCTCATAAAACTGCTCAGCAGTGTAATTGTTTACATCAACAATAAAGCCACACGTTCCCTCAAACGAATGCAGAAAAGGTAGTTCACCACGGGCAGCAGCCCAGCTGAGATGCTGGGGATACACCCACTCAGCGCCGTCATCCGATGCGTCTTCATTCACAATATCATGCAGCACACGTTGCTGCTCATCACTGTCGCTAAAATCTTCTTCAGAACTGCTACAATCATGATCAGAACTGTCCAAAATTGCCTGCAAAGCCTCACTTGAAGTCAGTTTACATTTCGCCATATTCACAGCTGTTACATGCGAATCACGTCACATGACCGGCCAAAACAACCACAGACTTGTCGAAATACAACGTAGTAATAATACCCACGCCAAACCGTCAGTTATACTACTTGCCAGGCATTCATATAACCACAGGCAAATGTGCCGGATAATTCCGGCAGTATGGCGTTAGCAATAAAACAACGGTGCCGGATATATCCGGCGGAGAGCGGTTAAGGGGTTAATATGAATTTAGGCGATTAGAGAAGTCCATTTGATATTAGAAAAATACTGTTGTTCTTGTATTATAGTTAAATATTGATATAAAAGGGAATTGACATACCCCAAAAGACATTTAAGCATAAAGCCAATGCGGTGTAGGTCTTATGTGATGTTGGACTTTTTGAAAGCTTTCTTTGAAAAGTCCTCTGAGAGGCATGCATCTGTGGTAAATACCAGCCAATCCAACAACCTTGACCTCAGGTTTCTAAACTTGAGGTGGATGGGGCTAGCCTTTGTTGTAGTAAGGAATTGGAACCATCTTCTCCAGGTGTCATTTAGGGAGATAGCATGCAACCCAAAATGGTATCAGAGAAAACTCCACATTAAAGAGGCAGAAACAGGTGGTTGCAAGCACAAAAACATGGATGCAAGCACAAGGCAAAAGATGCATATAGTCCAGTGACAATATTCCCATTGTTGCAGGTGTCCAGCCATTTTCAAGGCTTTGAAGAGATGAGTAATGATGGTTGTAAGGTAGTAGTGAAGGGCACCAATGGGTCACCTCTAAACTAGTCCCCATAAAGAGAGAAATGCTAATAGTGGAGCAATTAGGCGGATTGACACTCTAATTTTCTGTAGTGCATATGTAAAACCCATAAATTAATATATATTAACCACAAATAACTTGCATGATCAGAATATATGTCCAGTTTACAATAACCACAAGTAAAAAATATACAAAAAGCAGATTTTTAACAATATCAAAACACCTACATAAACCACTTGAATATGCAGCAGTAAATGTTAAAAGATCATAAATGTAAGAAATCGGCAGCATTGATTTTCACCTCCCCATAAAGAAATAAAACACTTCTGGCCTAATCTCATACACTGTATATGTATTTTCACTTTGTTTGATTTAATCTGTGCTCTTTGTGGGTGGGAATTTTCAGTGTGCCCACTGGCACCGAACAGTCTATGGTTGCTGGAATACCTAAAAGCTCCTTGGCAGCCTTGGCAAAGTTAGTTAAACCTGATGCATGAACTCTCCACTACAACAGTGTATTCTCTTTAGCTTGAATGGATTGTAGTGAAAGATAAATGTATGAGACTTGTAATCCAAGCAGAATATGTGTTCATTCCTATCTGTGCAACTACTAATTACACATATTGTGATTAAATTTATCCCAATATATTTAATTTCAGAAGCAGTGCTCAGTCAGATGGTTGTTTCAAAGTTGCTGTCTGTCCAAAAGCCTCTTTCTCACATAGATTATCTGTATATCTCCAGTGATTAATTTGTGCATTTTGGATGGCCTGAATATAGGAATAGAGTTGCACTGAAAAACTGTTAATGTTATTGTTTTTACATCTGATTAACCATCTACACTTTGGTTAGCACAGGCTTCGACCACACTGTAAATTTGCCTATAAAAGGCTAATATTCTACCAGTAACCGAAGTACCCGTGTTGACAGAGTATATTTGTAGAATGGTTTAACACTAGAATTACTAAAGCCTACGAAAACTCGTAAATCCAGCCCACCTTAAATCCGCTTGCACCTCTCCATTCAGCGTCTTTTGTCTTGTAAATGTGTCTAAGCAAAAGCAACAAGCAGCCTGCTATCCTATCCTCCCACCGTCACAGAAAGTGCAAAAACCTCTCCCAGATCAAGCCTTGTTTATCAGGGAGTGAGGTAGTACCTAGAGCTGTATAGGCTAAAAAATGTTATTTGGAACACATGCATTTCATGTGTGTTCCGTATCTACAGAGATTTATGTAAGCGTAGGATGACAGGAAATGCAAGGGGTAGGTGTTGTATCGTGACTTAGAGAATAAAAATGGAAAAAAACCACTAGCTTTTACAAGTGCTATAAATGTACACCGGCTGTTACAGACACAAATCAAATGTATGTTTTTATTGTATAATATTAACAATAAGTGTAGCTGTGGACACTTTTGTGACTGAAGACAGAGAAGAAAATTAAAATTAGTCAAAACCTTTTATTGATACATACCAAACAAGGGTAAAATGACAGAGAAACACAGTCCTAGGACACCGCGCTTCATCTGCCTCGAGCGCAGATGTCCTTGCTCTTTTATACCTTTCTAATCTCCTGATCGTTGACCACGTAAGAAATAAAAATAGCGTCCTAACTCATTGTATTTTTCCAATTTTGTAAAGTCATTACCCTAAAGGTATATTTTCTTGTCACACACATCATCAAAAGAAAACTTCCAGAAAGTATACATGCTTTTTGTCACGTACGCAAAATACAAACAAGTTTCATCATTCTGTCCTATTTTCTGTACACACATACATTTTGTTCAATTACATCATTTTATGTTTTTACACTCCTCCCTTTTTGAACAAAATGATGTGGGCAATATAATTCTATCTTGAAATGGTTGATGAAGGGGAAGGGGGGGAGAAAGGGGATGGGGAGGAGAAAATGGAAGAAGCTATACGAGACATGCGCTCCTCATGTAGCATGTATGCCCTTTCCATAGAGGCGGTAAAGTACTTAGATATTATATAGCGAAACAAAGGGATAATACAACAACCAACCAGGAGGAGGAGGCAAAATGTCACAACCAAAGAAATGAAAACAGATCTTATCCATTGTCCCCAGGATCCGAAGGAGGATGCAAACCACTGATCCCAGGGATTTGTAATGCCAGAATTAGTGGAAAGTTCTTTAGAGAGAGCAGTGAGGCCTGCCAATGCACGAGTTATTGATCCATCTGGCGCGGTATTATTTGGAATATATGTACAACAAGCATCACCAAACATAGCACAGACACCTCCCTTTTCCGCAAGTAACATGTCCAAGGCTAGACGATTTTGCCAAGTCATCAGAGAAGTACGGTCAAGCTGTTCATGTATGCCTTCAATAGCGTCTTTGGTGAAGTTAAGGAAACGTTGTTGGTTATAATAAAGGTAATTAATCCAGTCTACATTCTTATTAATAGTAATTTGGGGTATGATAGATTCAAAACCGGCAGCAACTTGATCCCTAGCTTTAAATCTGTCTGGGACACCCCTAGGGACTCCAATAGCATCTATGTATACTCCAGGGCCATGCAAGGAGATATTAGTAGGCATATGGAAAAGGGAGCGGGTATGTCGGAAATAAAAAGGAGGTGTGGAATAATATGGGGAGTGAGAGGGAGGTAAGGATAGAAGTCTAAAAGGCATAACTAATTGGATTGGAGCACAGGTACCAGACCAGTTAGGGGGAAGGGTGGCAAATAATTTGGACCTACAGCACATCCACCAAATATCTGATCTAGGAGTGGTTTGGGAGAGAAGAAAGGAAGACAGAACGGTGTTCAGAGAAAAGTTGACCTGAAAAGTTTGAGAACAGAAAGAAAATGGTAATTCTCCTACCCATGTCGTTCCATTAGATTTGAAACATGTATAATTTCCTTCATGAGTTTGAAACATAGGGGTAGCCATGTGACGGGTGGGGGGAAAAAGAATAGATAGATTAGAACACTTTGAACCAGAGAGGGGTTTCTTGGAAGTAGTGAATAAGTACAGAAGGCAGGGCAACCCCACGGGGTCAGAAATGTTAGATAATGGGAAAGGGACTGTAGCTAAATGGGGACGGGCTGCAGCGCATGCATAACAATGAGAACGATTAACTTGCTTAGCTGAATAGAGAACCCACTGCAACCGTCTATTCTGATCCCCATAACCAGTTTCTACTGAAAAAGTGGATGAAAGGGTGGAAATATTCATAATCTTAACAGGAGAAAAGTCTGAACCAAAAGTTGGGGAGATGGGTGTGTGTGCAAGAGAATGAGGGGTGTTAGTAACAGGATTGTCAATCTTAATTAGAAATCTCCCTAAAGGGTCTGTTCCAGATACATATGCCCCTAATACATATATTCCTGAGTCATGTAAAGAGGGGTTCTTCAAAGTAATGATCAAGGGGTTACAATGGTTGTCAGCACATTCATGAGAGGCATGTCCTTTTATGATAGAAAACCGATTTTTCAAACCGTATTTTTGGGCCTCAAAAGGTTGATAACCCCAGTCCTCAGTTCCAGTGTTAGCAAAAACCCATTGCCAGTTGTCGCAGTTACTTCCCCTCATACACACGTATTTGTCAGACCCGGTCCACTGGGCTTGTCGACCAGTCCCACAGTTGATAATAGAGCAGAAATCAAACCGCACTGATGTGGTAATTCCTAACGGGAAAGTCAAGGTGACCAGGGCAGTAGACAAGGGAAAAGAAAAGCATAGTAGCACAGCAATCAAGGGTGCCATCTCTTGCAATGTGAGGCGTGAATCCAGGCAGGCAGTCCTTCAACTTTCACGGCGTGTGGTGTGGACAGAAGAATTTGGAATGGTCCTCTTCACCTAGGCTGATGCCAGTGTTTCCTCCGAGTATCTCGAACCAGGATCCAGGTGCCCAAGGGAATTGGTAAATCCTTGGAAAGGGGGCTGGTCCTCCAGGCTTGATTAACCTGCTGGTGGATTTCCTTCAACGAGGTTCGTAAACCTGCAAGACTAGAGAGAAGATCATTGTCCACAGTATGCAAATTCACATTTCCTACAACCATGCCAACGGGCATGGGACGTCCGGTCAGAATCTCAAACGGCGATAGTCCCAGTTGTCGGTGTGTCCGTCCCCAAATTTTTGCGAGTTTAGCTTTTAAAGTGCCATTGCATCGTTCTACGATGCCTCTGCTTTGGGGATGGTATTTACAATAGCCAGGTGGTTAATTCATTTATAATGGAGTTCACAAAATGAGTGCCATTATCTGTAACTTTTGAGGGATACCCCATCTTGGAATAATCTCTTTAATTAGTGCTTTAGCTACTGTTTTGGCATCGTTGTGTTTTGAAAGGAAAGCCTCTACCCATCGGGAGAACACATCGACAATCACAAGACAATATCGGTACCCTTTAGACGGGGTTAGTTCAATGAAATCCATTTGGAGGTGTTCAAACGGACCCATTGGATTAGGGGTAACGGCGGGACTTACCTGGGTACCTTTTCCCACATTAAACTTTTGACATATTGCACAGCATCTGCAAAATTGCTCTGCATATGTAGAGAAACCTACAGCTTCCCAATGTTTTTCAACATCTCGAACCATGGCATCTCTTCCTGCGTGATCGAGGCCATGGGCGATTTTTGCCATTCCTGGGAAAGAGGCTTTTGGGAGAAAAGGTTTGTTAGTGTGTTTGAGTCCAGACTCCATCAGAGAGGGACCCTTCTTTGGACCATTTTCTCCTTTCGATATCCGTGGCTGCACTCTGTAAAGAAATAATTTGATTATCAGGGTCCTGGTCATTTCTCTGTTGGTGTGTTATTATATGCAGCCTCTTTAGCAAAGTGGTCAGCTAATTCATTTTCTTTGCTAACAGGATCCTGTTTTCCTGTGTGAGCTTGACATTTAACAATCGCTAGCTTCGATGGTTTGGTTATAGCTTCTAAAAGGGATTCGATCAATTTCTGATGTTGGATGGGTTTGCCAGTACTGGTCTTAAATCCCCTTAGTTTCCATAGTGCTCCATGATCATGGCAGACTCCAAAAGCATACCTGGAATCTGTATAAATTGTTACGATCTTCCCTTCGGACAGCTGACATGCTCGAGTGAGTGCTACGAGTTCAGCTGCTTGTGCACTTAAGCTTGATGAAATTCGATTTGCTTCCAGCAGGCGGTCCCCTTGGACCACTGCGTAACTAGTTGAGATGTGAAGTTTTGGCTTGTACTAGGATAGAATGTACAGCGTGAGGCACTTTAACTGTTAGGGGGCTCATGAGAACTACGTCCGTGCTTGCTAATACAGCTTCTGTTGTTGCAGCCACAGCACGAAGACACGGAGGAAGTGCTGCGGCCACTGGATCCAGTTTTTTTAGAAAAAATAAGCCACCGGTCTTTGTTTATCTCCATGTTGTTGCGTCAGTACTGCATTCATAAATCCCTGCTTTTCGTCCACGAACAAAGTGAATGGACGAGAATGATCAGGCAAACCTAGCGCGGGCGCAGATAGAAGAGCAGTTTTGAGGTTACAGAGAGCCTTCTCAGCCTGTTCATTCCATAGGACCTGGCCAGAAAGGAGGATGCCAGGAGTATTAGCCAATTGTTGCAACGGCTGTGCTCTTTCAGTAAAATTTAGAACCCACTGTCTGTAGTGGCTGTAATGCGATCGCTAGAGAGAGCTCTTGTTCCATACGTAATGTCATGACCTAGATATTTTACAGTTGTTTTGATTAGCTGCAGCTTAACCTTAGAAACTTTATGGCCATTTTCCCCCAGAAACAGCAACAATTTCTGAGTATCTATTGTACAATTTTCTTCCGTAGCGCTACATATCATTTCCATCTACATACTGTATCAATGTCCTATTTCCGGCCAAAAGCCTTCTAAATTTTGGGCAAGAGCTTATCCATAAACACAAGGGGCTTCAGTGTATCCCTGAGGCATGACGGTCCATGTCCAACGGCGGTACCGCGTTTGACGAGATCGGGATGTACGGCGGAGATGCCAGCCTCTGCTTCGGGAGACAGAGGATATTGGGCACGGTGCGGGCGGAAGGAGGATTTCGGGTGGATCACCAGAGGCTCACAATGGGCTATCCTTAAACGGTCAGGAGTATCAAAAATACCTGGAGTAACTTGTAACCAGTCTGTTCTTTCAAGGCATTTTTCTACCCATGGTCCTATTTCCCCCCATTTAACAGTGCGTGATTTAGCTAAGGGAATATGAGGCACTGTGCCGCCAAGATAAAATATGTGCTGTGAGCATGTAAGATGAACAGAAGCAGCTGCCTTTGTGGGTTTCGGGGCAAATACCAGAAGTAAGGAAAGATTCTAGCCAGGGGGTGTCTACTTCTATAGGGAAGTATTGGGCAGTACAGTGTAAAATGTCAGGGGCCTGTAAATTGGGAAAAAGACAAGGGGAAAAAAAATGTAGGGCTTTGAGGAGAATGGTGTGTGGGGAAATATCTAAAGTTCAAACTGCAAAAGAGGGTTTGGGGTAAGGGGTAATTTGACACAACAACTTGGGGGTTGAACAGAAAAGAAAACGATGCAGTAAGGTATGTCCGCCAGGACGTGACTGGACTTGAAGAGGTTTTGATACTTGAAGAAGGTGAGGTTGTCCAGAAGCAGTAAGCACAGTAACAGTTTCGTTCGAGGCAGGGACCTTTGCCAGCGACAGGGTAGATCGAGTGGCACCAGTGTCGATTAAGAAAACAGTCTCAGTGCCATCAACGAACAATGTCAGTAAAGGATCAGTCTCTGAATTATGGGTGAGCAAAGGTAGTTGAAAAAAAAAATGGCTGGAGGTCCCAGCGTTTTCCTATGGCCAGTATGGTTGGTCAGGGGTGTCAGAAAAAACAGGTGGAATAAGGGGAGGTGGGGGCTGTTGCTGTCTGTGAGGGCACTCCCGACGAAAATGTCCAGTTTCACCACAGGCGTAGCAAGAGAAGGAATTAGCATTGGAATTTAAGGGAGAGGGAATAAAAGGATTCTTATTGTGGTCAACAGGAGGAGCTCTAAAACCACCTCGTCCTCGTCCTCGTCCCCTTCCTCTAAAGCCATATCCTCGACCTTGGTCAGGAGCATTCCTGGTATAATAGTTCATCTGTGCTGCCAATAATTTGGCATGAGAGTCCGATTCCTTCTGCTTAGTTTGTTTTTCGGCATGTTCAGCATGTCGTTTGACTTCATCAAACGTGGCACTTTCCCACTCAATACAGGAAGTGCGGACCTTGTTTTGTATATCAAGGCGCAAACCGGAAACAAAAGGTGGAACTGCAGCTCGGGTGCGGTCATCAGCATTTCCCAAGCCCGAGTGATTAGCCATCAGGTCTTGAATCCTATGTGCCCATTCATCAACCGTTTCGTCTCTCTTTTGTTTTGCAGCAGAAATAAGGGACCAGTCCGTTCCTTTTTTATATTTTTCTGCAATATTTTGTCTCAACGCCTCCCATTGTGGGTTAAATTCGCCTTCTCCACCTATCCCCTGTCCTCGAGTTAAAGCTGGGTTCCATACCCATGGAACGTCATTGCGGACACCCCTGCTAACAGTGGCCCATGTGGTCCCAAGCTTTCGACGAAGTACCTGGGTCCATTCAGCAGCATTAGGCTTATACATGCTATCTAACTGATCAAGTTGTTCAACAAATTTTAGTCCTCCTACTTCCTTTGGATCTGGAAGTGCATTCACGACATCTTTTAGTTCTTGGATGTCCCAGTTCCGATTTATCATAACTGTTGTGGGATTTTGGGGTCCGGCTGGATGGGCAGGGTTATAATGGGGATTGGGAACTTCTATTAAAGGGCAAGTAAGTAAAGGTGAAGGATCAGAAGAGAAAAAAGTTGGAGCTGGTTTGTGACTTCGAGTGCATTTGGAGACGGGGGTTTGTCTAGTACAGGGTGGGTCATCACGATGGGTAGAGGGGTCATAGTGATCTGTGCCTGGGGAATCATCAGGGGAAACTTCTGCTAGTTGTAGTGCAGGGGGGGGCAGTCGGAATGGGGATAGAGGAGGGGATAATGGAGGTGCCTGAGGTTGGTACTGAGGAGGGGAAAAAATAATAGGATAAAGGGGGTCTTTATTTGGATTATTCTTCCTTTTCCTCCCATCTGCCTGTGGTTCAGTGCCTATCTGAACTTTCTGTAATGTAATTAGTAATTCCTCTTTCTCCTTTTCAGCCTTTCCCTCATTTGCCCGCAACAATTCATTCTGTTTCTGTACTGCTTCTAAATTTCTGTCTTTTATTACTAATTCCCATCTATCGAACATATCCATTCGATACGGTCCACTATTATAACAACCCTGCTTATTCCTACACAGGATCTTCCTAGTTTCCTGTATTTCACTTACATCTCCTGTCCCCTCTATCGGCCAACGCCCACCACTCTGTCTATTCCATTTCTTACATGCCTTCTTGAAATCTAAACCTGTCTTCTTTTCTATTAATTTTCTAGGAGACCCATTTTTACGGGGCGTCTGTTGATCCTCCGAAAATAATTCTTCCAGCATTAATGATTTCGGTCCCCCTGTGCGGCGATTAACAGGCTTACTGTTATAAGTTCCCCTTGCTCTCCCGGGTTCTGTATTTAATTTTCCAACTATTTTTCCATAGCGCTACATATCTTCCATAGCGCTACATATACTGATTCGCCTAATCCCTTGTCCGTATGAATCAGCGAGGTATTAAGTGTGCCACTCACTATTCCCTTACTGTTCCCTTCTTTTTCCCAAGGGGAGACACCTAACTATCGGTCCTTTCCCAGTTCCCAGGAGAACACGGTATTGTTGCTTATTCCGTATGTAGATTTATTTATTTTTCCATAGCGCTACATATCTTCCATAGCGCTACATATCATTCCGTTCCTAACAGCAATCCTGCAATCTGTGCTCTTTTTGGTTTATATTTCCATACCACCCCGTTACTCGTCCCGTTAGCCTGTCCGCTCACATCCCCGGATTCCAGCTCAGGTGACTTCGTGTCCGATTCGGTTCAGCAGAATACTACATCAATACGTCCAGCCGAGTCTAGGATATGGGTGAGGCCAGTATCCTTTCGTCAGACCTTTCGTATGCGTCAAACTGCTTGGGTCAAGTCTCCATCACCTTAAGCAACCCGTTGAGATATGAGTATGACTAGACGGTCAACAGGAAACTCGCCCTCCCGTTATTTAGAAAATAAAAAAATGTTCGGAAATCCCCCGGTGCTTACCCCAGCCTGGAAGTGTGCAAGCTCTGTCTGGAAATCCGTTCAGTCACTGTGGATGTAGCAAAGAGGAGACCAGGGACTCCTCACGCAAGAACTGTTTCAGGACAGGGCAGTCCTAACTTTTGCTGGAGCTGCATGCTCTGCTGCCGGAGCGCTCAAGTTGACGGCAGTCCGCTGGTAAGACGGATCACTGAAATGGTCTCGCTGGAGGAGTCGACCGGCCGTCTCCTGCCCCACGTCCGGGCGCCAAAAACTGTGGACACTTTTGTGACTGAAGACAGAGAAGAAAATTAAAATTAGTCAAAACCTTTTATTGATACATACCAAACAAGGGTAAAATGACAGAGAAACACAGTCCTAGGACACCGCGCTTCATCTGCCTCGAGCGCAGATGTCCTTGCTCTTTTATACCTTTCTAATCTCCTGATCGTTGACCACGTAAGAAATAAAAATAGCGTCCTGACTCATTGTATTTTTCCAATTTTGTAAAGTCATTACCCTAAAGGTATATTTTCTTGTCACACACATCATCAAAAGAAAACTTCCAGAAAGTATACATGCTTTTTGTCACGTACGCAAAATACAAACAAGTTTCATCATTCTGTCCTATTTTCTGTACACACATACATTTTGTTCAATTACATCATTTTATGTTTTTACATAGCTCACTACTCAAAATGGTAAATTTGTGGGGGAGATGGTTTCAAACTCACAGCCTCTGGATTATAAGTCGGCAGATCTAACCACTGCACCACAGAAGCTGTCGTATTGTACTTGCACCTTTTGTGAAAGTGTTTATTTGATGATTGCCCATCAGCCTTCACGCATTATACAGTTCAGGTCTACATTTTGTCATTTATTACTAAAACATGAAAAACGTTTGTTTTGACGATGTATTTACATAGATTGTTGTAGATACAAAACACATATCAAATTATTTCCCCTTACTATTCTGGGTAGCTCATTCCCAGATCAGGGGTGTGGAAATCAATTTTTTTTCTACTTGTCCACGGACAAGTAAACTTAGAAAATCCACTTATCCGCCAGTAAATTCACTTGCCCATAAACAAATAACAAAAGTGAAAAATAGTTTATTTTTTCTGATCTTTTATTGATACCAAAACTGCCTTCCATTTTAAAACTGAAAAGTTCTTTCAGGGAGTAGTATTTTGCCACCTTGCTCTAGAACATTATATAAAAGATTCCCTTATCATTTTAACTCACTAATCAACAATGCCTTCATTATAGCTACACTAGTTCTGTTTCACATATTAGTTACATAACAGAACACTGTCCTGATTCATTTTCTTCCATGTTCTTCAGCTTTTGTCTTGCAACATCTCCCCCAAGAATCTTTACCATCTCAGACAGCATGGGCTGAGTGCTGTTCATTTCTGCTTGAGCTGAACTGCATGTTTCCTGGACTGATGGTCCTGCAGAAGTCAATGCTGATGACTTTTCAGGTTTTTTATGAGTGATGTGCCTGTTGCCAGATGACAGCCAGAATTCCACAGCTGGTAGTGGGTCAAACTCTTCTAAAGGTTTGCCATCAACAACAATGTGCATCTGGTTTTGAAGGTTTTCCTGAATTGGGCTGTGGTATAGCGGGTCCACAGCTCTCAGCAAAGGCCAGTTTCTAAAATAATCACTGCCCTTGCGGCTTAGCAAGGGGGCGTGGTGGTGTGTGGCCGACGCGGTTCCTGGAAGTTCGTGGTGTGGGTGTTTCTCGCCTAAGTGCACAGGTGAGAAACGGTCCACATCCGTAATTTTTCCCAGGAGCTGCTGATTGCCTCGACTATCACATTCCCCTTCATATATAGAAGCGCGAGCCAGCTAGAAGGAGAAATGAACGGAAAGAGAAGACGGAGGTTGCTGGAAGGAAGTAAGGAGAAAGCCGGTGTGAGAGAGCGCGAAGGCGAACAAGCGAGAGCATGCTCGAGTGCAGCTGGACTGTGGGCCCTAGCGAGGTGTTTATCTAACACCTATGGCAGTTGATTGTTGTTGCTCCCGCTGAGTATTTGGAGAAGAGTGGGAGTGACTAGCGAGGGAGGCGACTCGCCGTTGAAGACAGCGGGAGTCAGGAGACTTGGGCAAATAATCTCTAGCGTGGGAGTCCTGGCCATTGGACTGAAGTTAAGTCCTGGTCTGGGATGAGAGCACGACTGAAGCTAGGATCGGGAGGCCTCCAGACCTGTGTGATTGAGAGCAAGAAGGTTAGCTATAGAGAGAGCGTCTTGCCTGCTGCAGGGCCCAAACGGGAGAAGCAGGTGAGATGCTAGTGTAAAAGAAGCACCGGGCTTATAATTGTGTTAAAGGACTGCTTCCGGTGGTGGTTTAACCTCGGCTTTTAAAGAATTGTTTTTTCTATTGTTTTAAACCTCCACGTTTGATTTAATGGATTATTTATTTAATGAAGACTTTTGAGAAGCACTGCACGTACTTATTTATTTGGACTTTGTTTTGTTATTGTTGGATTTTTAAATAAAAGCACTTGGCACTTTTTCGCCATCCCCTTGCTGTGTTGTTGCCTCGCTGTCTAGCTCATCGGTAACATTACCGACGGTGTAGGGTTCAAGGGCTCCCAGACAGATGATGGGAGCATGGAGCCGAACCCACATCGTCACACAGGTGGGTTCTTAGAGAACTCTTTACTAAATTCATATTGGAGAACAGTCTCTCCCAAGAAGAAAAAATAATCGCGTCTAAGTGAAGATTTTTATAGATACAGTGATCCCTCGCTATATCGCGCTTCGCCTTTCGCGGCTTCACTGTATCGCGGATTTTATATGTAAGCATGTTTAAATATATATCGCGGATTTTTTGCTGGTTCACGGATTTCTGAGGACAATGGGTCTTTTAATTTCTGGTACATGCTTCCTCAGTTGGTTTGCCCAGGTGGCGCAGGGGTAGTGCTGCTGCTTTGCAGTAAGGAGACTGTGGAAGATTTGGGTTCGCTTCCCGGTTCCTCCCTGTGTGGATAACGCTTTGAGTACTGAGAAAAGCGCTATATAAATGTAATGAATTATTATTATTATTATTGATTTCATACAAGGGACGCTATTGGCAGATGGCTGAGAAGCTACCCAACTTATCTCAATCTTGCGCTGACTTTCTCTGATCCTGACGTAGGGGGTGTGAGCAGGGGGGCTGTTCACACACGTAGACGATACGGACGCTCGTCTAAAAATGCTGAAAGATTATCTTCACGTTGCTACCCTCTGTGTGCAGCTGCTTCATGAAGCGACATGCTGCACGGTGCTTCGCATACTTAAAAGCTCAAAGGGCACGTATTGATTTTTGACTTTGTTTTTCTCTCTCTCTCTCTCTGTCTCTCTCCCTGCTCCTGACGGAGGGGGTGTGAGCTGCCGTCTTCAACAGCTTTGTACCGGCGGTGCTTCGCATACTTAAAAGCCAAACAGCCCTATTGATTTGTTTGCTTTCCTCTCTTGCCTGAAGAAGGGGCCTGAGTTGCCTCGAAAGCTTGCATATTGTAATCTTTTTAGTTAGCCAATAAAAGGTGTCATTTTGCTTGGCTTTTCTCTACTCTCTGTTTCTGACAGTCTGTGGTCCTGACGCGCACTCCTTTGAAGAGGAAGATATGTTTGCATTCTTTTAATTGTGAGACAGAGCTGTCATCTCTGTCTTGTCATGGAGCACAGTTTAAACTTTTGAAAAAGAGACAAATGTTTGTTTGCAGTGTTTGAATAACGTTCCTGTCTCTCTACAACCTCCTGTGTTTCTGCGCAAATCTGTGACCCAAGCATGACAATATAAAAATAACCATATAAACATATGGTTTCTACTTCGCGGATTTTCTTATTTCGCAGGTGGCTCTGGAACGCAACCCCCGCGATGGAGGAGGGATTACTGTATTTCATAACATTTGGAAACCGTTAGAATGTTTTCTTTATTTTCAATAAACTGACTGCGCGAAACCAACTTGTTTTATATGTAAAATTCTCTAATCAAAAATGATCAATAGACAGCTCATCAAAATTGATGTCGCGCAATAAATTTCTTAACTCCTCAATATATCACAACCTATGCGAAATCGCAAATTTCAGGAAAGATTAACTGCCTAGCAAGCTTTGTTATGTGGTGAAAACATTTGCATTGTAAGTAAAATGACCGCATTTTTATGTAGAAAGTGAACTTTATCAATCTTTTTGTAAAATATGCTACCGTGGCTGTTCGTTTGTCTGTCCAGGATTTTAAATCACCTGTAGCTCGCAAACCGTTTCACCTATTGACTTGAAATTTGGTACACATATACTTAGTAACTACATGACGTCTACTCTCCGATCTTGGGGTGACGATTTGTATTACTATTTTTATTTTATTGTTGAATCAACTCACGGCACCACGCAGCAGGGCGGCCATGCGGCGCATGCGTATGGGTGCTGTTATCATTCCCCACCGCCTTCGCTAATCATTCTTGAGGCAGATTGAAGACTTAAGCGCCAGTTTAAGTGAGAAATTAAAGAAAATGTACTAAGTAATTGCAACACAAAAACTGACTTAATCAGTTTTAACGCGAAAATATGCCAACGAAAGAAGAGAAGAAGCGGGCCGCTAGGGTGGAAAAAAGAAGAGCTGCTCAGGAAGCAGCAAGCACATCAACCTCTGAGCAAACGAATGCTAAACAGAGACTGAGAGAGTATGAAAACTAGGAATACAAGTCAAGTGTATTCACTGCACGTTATCGTGCAGTACGCCGTTACTGGTAATATATAAAACTTATCGATTATAATGAAAAATCATCAGATTACATCGTAATGTCGGCATGAAAAAAAAATAACCGCATCTCCAAGCGTGTAAATAGTAGGGTAAAATACTTATGTAAGTCCGTAAGAGTGCTTCCCCTTTGAAAAATCAGCCGTCATTTTGTAAACAATATTGAAGACCAATTTGACATGAAGAACATGCCTAAGTAGACTGTTTCCGCACGAAGTACGTACCCAGATGTTTAAAATTTGAAAGTAGTGGTAAAAATGTGCCCTAAACAGCACATATGATTCATTTTTCTCCAGAAAATTGCACTTGTCTGTGGACAACTGAAACCAGAAAAACACGCTTGTCCGATGGTCAGTTTACCAGTGTCGGACGAGTTGGGTGTTGGATTTCCGCACCCCTGCAGATAATACATCAAGGCAGGAACTGGGAGAACTTCTTGTCTGTTCTGAGGCGGTGGGGGGGATGTTATAGCAGGCTGCTTGGGCTTATTGACACATTTACAAAAGAGATTGACTGAGAGGTGTGAAGGGATTTAAGGTGGGCCGGATTTGCGAGTTTTTTCATTGGCTCTGGTGATATTAGTGTGTTAAGACTGGGTTTTAAGTAATCATCAGATATAGGCACACCTGTGCAAATTGTTTGCTTCAATTTGCAAGGCTTAATTTACTTTAATTGCTGTAGATTATCTGTATGTTGTGACCTATTAGTTGTTCCCTGAAGAAAGATCAATTGTAATATTCTGAAATGTCCTTTTCTTTCAGTTTTGCTAACCAGAATTTTAATTTACATTTAAAGCTCTGGTAGTTTGCTGCTTACTTTTTCACCATATTAGGATATTCATTGCATTTTAATTGATTACAGTTAGGTCCATGAATATTTGGACAGACAACTTTTTTCTAATTTTGGTTCTGTACATTACCACAATGAATTTTAAAAGAAACCACTCAGATGCAGTTGAAGTGTAGACTTTCAGCTTTAATTCAGTGGGGTGAACAAAACGATTGCATAAAAATGTGAGGCAACTAAAGCATTTTTTTTTTTAGCACAATCCCTTCATTTCTGGGGCTCAAAAGTAATTGGACAATTGACTCAAAGGCTTTTTCATGGGCAGTTGTGGGCAAGTCCGTCGTTATGTCATTATCAATTAAGCAGATAAAAGGCCTGGAATTGATTTGAGGTGTGGTGCTTGCATGTGGAAGATTTTGCTGTGAACAGACAACATGCGGTCAAAGGAGCTCTCCATGCAGGTGAAAGAAGCCATCCTTAAGCTGCGAAAACAGAAAAAAACCCATCCGAGAATTTGCTACAATATTACGAGTGGCAAAATCTACGGTTTAGTACATCCTGAGCAAGAAAGCAAGCACTGGTGAACTCAGCAACGCAAAAAGACCTGGACGTCCACGGAAGACAACAGTGGTGGATGATTGCAGAATCATTTCCATGATGAAGAGAAACCCCTTAACAACAGCCAACCAAGTGAACAACACTCTCCAGGGCAGGGGTTCTCAAACTTTTTCAGTCCTGGGACCCCTTTACAAGCCATACAATATTCGTGGACCCCTGATGCGGCCTGATTTGTCAACCCAAATTATAATAGCATAGCCACAGGCATAAAGTGTAAACTTCTATTAGCTGAAGTCGACTTTATAAAATAAATCATTCTTTGTAGTCATATCATAACAACACTAACTATTGACAGTCAATGATACAGTGTCATACGACAGTCACAGGACTAAAGCCTGCTTAGCAAAAACAAAAAATGCAAAACAACTACAATATTTAATGCTTAATACTCATACAGCATAACTACAATACAACATTGTTCATTCAATAATGAAGAGTAAGACTATTAATTTTACGGCTCTACCAGTGGTAAACGTTTTAATTATTTAATATGTTCAAATGTATTACAAATACAATTACATTAGACTCTAATACTCATAGAAACTAATGAGATGTGTGGGCTTGCTTTTGTCGGCAGAGAAGGTCTATCCTTGGTGAGATTTTTGATAGACACACTCAAATGTCATCTTCCACCTGGAGACGTGATCTAAACTTAGACTTCTTAGATTTTATCACAGAACGATGCTTCGCACTGGTAGGTAGTTGCAAATGGGACCAGCACAGTCAATGCTCTCTCAGCTAAAAGCGTATACTTGTTCCTAACGTTGCACCAAAACGCGGTCAATGTTTGTTCTTGAAATTTAAGTTTGAGACTTCTGTCACTAGACAATTCAGCCAACTGTTCTTCTTCCTTCCCGGTCAAGTTGGTAAGCTGACAACTGAATGGATTTCTGATCCAGTCATAATCTGCAATGTTATCTGTTGGAAAGTACCTGTCAAAGTATTCTTCCATCGCCGACAAATGGTCAAAGATATCTGTTGCCAAGTTATCAATGGCCATATTGTTTTCATTCAGAAAGTCAGTTAACAGTTCAAACATATCACAGCTTTTATTTTGTACTCGTGTCTTCCATATTCTCAACTTTTTCTTGAAGGCAGTTATCTTGTCTGTTGTTTTCAACACGCTTGAATCTCTCTGCCTTGCAGTGATGTGTTAAGTGCATTAAGTTGACAAAAAATATCAGCCAGGTAAGCCAATTTTGCAAGCCATACATTATCTGAAACAAACTTCACCAGCTCTGATGCCAGTTCACCGCGAAGCTCGAAGACACGTTGAAGTACCTTTCCGCGTGACAACCAGCGAACCTCTGTGTGTAGCAGCAGATGTCGATGATCTGAGCCGCTTTCTTCACACAGTGCAGCAAACAGTTGCCCATTCAACGGTCTGCACTTTATCCAATTAACTAGTTTAATGCATGTATTTAGCACTTCACCGAAGGATTCATTTAAATTCTTACTAGCAAGAGCTTTGCGATGAATCATGCAATGTGTGGAAATAATATTCGGAGAAACAGTTCGTACGCGTGCAACAACCCCACTTTTATGACCTGTCATTGCTGCAGCTCCGTCCGTACAAATTCCAATACAGCTGGACCACTCAAGCTTGTTAGCAATGAAGAAATCATTTAGCATTGCAAATAAATCTTCACCTGCCGTTCTAAGTGGCACAGGTTTACAGAACAGAAAGTCCTCGACCACATCATTGTCAAAGCAATATCTAACGTAGACCAGTAACTGCGCTTGGCCTGCAATATCGGTACTTTCGTCCAACTGTATGGCAAATGTACTGCTTTGTAGGCGCTCAACCAATTGTAATTGGATGTCATTGGACATGTCGCAAATTCGCCTTCTGATGGTATCGTTTGATACTGGTATAGAGAGTAATTTTCGGCTGCTTTCTTTTCTTAACATTATCTCGCATATTTCTAAAGCCGCTGGCATAATCAAACTCTCCGCAACCGTGTGTGCTTTTTTGCTCTAAGCTATTCGCATTGCCATAATATACGAAGCCTTAAGAGCTTTTTCATTCACTGTTGTCGCAGTGCTAATAATTTTCTGCTGATTTGCATACACTTCTGCTCGACGTTTGAAGAAATCAACGGGTTTGTCTTTTAGTTCATTATGCTTTGTTACAAGATGGCGCTTCAGTTTAGCAGGTTTCAAACTTTCGTTCGATAACACGTTTAAATAAATAACACATTGTGGCTGATCACTGTTGTCTTTGTACGGTATAAATACGAATTGTAAATATTCAGGATCATATTTACGTAATTTTGCCTTACGCGGTGCAGACTCTCTTTCGGCATCATGTCTCAGTTCATCGCCACTATTTCCATTACCCCCGTGCTCTTCTTCAGATATCCGCTTACGCTTCAATTATTTATCCATACGTTAGTTGGGCGTACGAAAAACAATTTAACAAGCAAGAATTACCACTGTATAACTTAATAATTAATCATAAACTGTGCCCTGCCTGTGGTTTGTTTCCTGCCTTGCGCCCTGTGTTGGCTGGGATTGGCTCCAGCAGACCCCTGTGACCCTGTGGTTAGGATATAGCGGGTTGGATAATGGATGGATGTGCACGATTACAGGCTGCGTCTATAATGACGTCATCATAGAATAGTTCGTAATAGACATATACATATATATATATATATATATATATATATATATATATATATATATATATATATATATATATATATATATAATATCAACAGTAGTGAGGGGCGAGTTGATTATTATTCGCATTATCTGATTGGATAAAATGGCGTTTAGCGAAGAAGTTATTAATTGTAAGCAATTTTCACCCGTTCTGCGGACCCCCTACGGTCGTCGGGGGTCCGCGGACCACAGTTTGAGAACCGCTGCTCCAGGGGGTAGGCGTATTGATATCCAAGTCTACCATAAAGAGAAGACTGCATGAAAGTAAATGCAGAGGGTGCATTGCAAGATGCAAGCCACTCATAAGCCTCAAGAATAGAAAGGCTAGATTGGACTTTGCTAAAGAACATCTAAAAAAGCCAGCACAGTTCTGGAAAAACATTCTTTGGACAGATGAAACCAAGATCAACCACTACCAGAATGATGGCATGATAAAAGTATGGAGAAGGCATGGAACAGCTCATTATCCAAAGCATAGCACATCATTTGTAAAACACGGTGGAGGCAGTGTGATGGCTTGGGCGTGCATGGCTGCCATTGGCACTGGGACACTAGTGTTTATTGATGATGTGACACCAGGACAGAAGCAGCTGAATGAATTCTGAGTTTTTCAGAGACATACTGTCTGCTCAAATCCAGCTAAATGCAGTCAAATTGATTGGCAGCGTTTCATGATACAGATGGGACAATGACCCAAAACATACAGCCAAAGCAACCCAGGAGTTTATTAAAGCAAAGAAGTGGAAAATTCTTGAATGGCCAAGTCAGTCACCTGATCTTAACCCAATTGAGCATGCATTTCACTTGTTGAAGACTGAACATCAGACAGAAAGGCCCACAAACAAACAGCAACTGAAAGCCGCTGCAGTAAAGGCCTGGCAGAGCATTAAAAAGGAGGAGACCCAGCATCTGATGATGTCCATGTGTTCAAGACTTCAGGCTGTCATTGCCAGTATTAGAAATGAACATTTTATTTCCAGTTATTTAATTTGTCCAATTACTTTTGAGCCCCTGAAAAGAAGGGATTGTGTTAAAAAAAAAAAAAAAAAAAAAATGCTTTTGTTGCCTCACATTTTTATGCAATCGTTTTGTTCACCCCACTGAATTAAAGCTGAAAGTCTGCACTTCAACTGCATCTGAGTTGTTTCATTTAAAATTCATTGTGGTAATGTACAGAACCAAAATTAGAAAAAAGTTGTCTGTCCAAATATTTATGGACCTAACTGTATATGTGAAGAAAAACTAAGCTGTTCTAAAATTTTTGACTGGAAGTATCTATAGATAAAGATATACAGGGCCTTGACATGGGGTAAATCCACCTTTAACACAAGGCGGAATTTCATGCTTTGGGAGAATGAAAATGTGTTTTAGGGGGTGTCAATAAACCACAGTTTAAAATGTACTTTATTGATATTTTGGGATATTTTGGACAATAATTCTTTCTGATGTTTACAGAAGTTTATAAAATTAAGTAGATATTTATCAGCTAGTCTTTCAAATTTTTTATTTCAAAAAACTGTTGCCAGGATCAAAGGACATTTCTAAAAGACCATAGCAGAATTTAAAGGTGAATTGTGGCATCACAAGAAAGGTGCACTGCCAAGTACTAAGTCATCTGCTATATTATCCTCCTTTTCGTAATTGGGGAAGTGGCAGCCTCAGCCATGCTACATCTGGTTTTCTTGAAGTTCTCCCGGAACATTGATCATCTTTTGGTCTGTGTCACTGCTATCTTGTGCTAAATTTCAAGCCCTGATGTAACATTATTTAAAATGTACACAATTTTCTTCAGTTAGATCACTCTGTTCTGATGTTTGTGCCTCCGTGAGTATTTTTATTTGAATAGCAGCAAATAAAATGCTGTACCAGAGATGAAAATATTCTAGTTCACTGCTAGGCAGCTATTAAGGGCGCTTATCATGCCTTCTCCTGAACTCCTCTTGGTAATTCTGACCATTCTGTGATTAACCTTATTCTTGCTTACAAACAAAAACTGAAAACTGTAAAGTCCATAAAAAGAACAGTTAAAGTGCCGTGCAAGGCAATAGAGGAGCTTCAGGTCTGCTTTGCCGGTACAGATCGGAGTGCCTTCAAAACTGCAAACTCCCTCTCCTGTCATCACTGCAAAAGACCTCTGCAACTTTTTCAAAAAGCAAAATATTAATGTCCGGGCCTGCAGCTTTTCATTTTCCCTTATACACTTTAGCACTGTTGTCTACAGTATTTGCAGACATTTTCAACCAATCTCTGGATCTGTTCACTATTCCTGCCTGCTTCAAGACCTCCACCATCATTCCGATAGCAAATAAATCGAAGGTCACATCTGTGATAATGAATACCTTTGAATGTCGTCGTCGTCGTCTTAGTTACCTCAAGAATACTACAAAAGACTTCCATGACCCATTTCAATTTGAATACAGAGCCAGTAGGTCTGTAGTTGATGCAGTGAATTTAGGCCTGAGATTGATTTGCCACCACTTTGATAAGTAAGAGGCATAGGTGAGGATCTTGTTTGTGGACTTTAGATCTACTTTCAATACAATCATTTCAGGGCTGCTAGATAAGAAACTTGCCCAGTTTCAGCCTGCCTAGTTCAGTCTGCATTTGGATCACAGGCTTTCTTACAGACAGAAAACTGACATGTCTGACCCATTAAACCTTAGTACTGGTGCACCGCAGGGATGTGTCCTATCCCCACTACTCTTCTCACTTTATGCCAATGACTGTACCTGTGGCAGTTTGTCATACTTCTTAAATCTGCAGATGACATAACACTAATAGGCCTCATTTAAACAGTGATACCATAATAATTTGAACATTAACATTCAGACAACTCAGGAGATTATTGTAGATTTCAGGAAACAGTCACCTGCTCACCTATGACTTGCTGTAAAATACACAGCCTTTTTGGGATGTCAAACATTTAAGTTTCTGGGCACTGTTCTGTCATAAAACCTGAAGTGGGGCCATAACATAACATGCATTATTAAGAAACCCAATCAGAGAATGTTTAAATTTCCTCAGCTGATGCAAAACTATCTACCTCAAGCAATATTGATCCAATTCTATTCTACCATCATTGAGTCCAGTTTGACCCCATCTGTAATTTTCTGGTTTGGTGTTGCCCTTTGTTCAGCCAATCTGCAAAGCATCATCATAGCCTCTGAAAGGATCACAGGCTGTAAGTTACCACACATTGAAATCTTATGACTCCAGATAAGGAAGAGGTCTGCAAAGATCATTGCTGATCCGACTCATTCAAAGCATCACCTGTTCCAAAGATCTTCCTCTTCATACAGTGAAAGCTAAAACAACCCATCATGAAAACTCACCCCCACCCCACGTGTATTATTACTAACCAGGTCAGAGTTCTACTCTTGTACACTAGACTGCCTGGACATTTTAATCCTACTATCTATTTTTGCATTGCCCTTGCACGCTGCATCACATTTTATCTTATTATATTTTATCTTGAATTTGTCCTTTTTTATTCTGCGTTGTCCTTGTACTGTATATTGCATCAGTACTATAAAGACAAGTTCCTTGTGTACATTTGTGTACCTGGTCAATAAAGTGAATTCTGATTCTGGTTAATTCGCAAGGCTAGACATGAATATAACCTGTTTTAAGAGTTGTGCTAGCTCTTCAAATGAACAAAATATACCCAGTGCAATTAACTGTGCAGACACAACAGGTAACACAAAAATGGGAACAATACATACGCAGTGAAGTGCTTACTAGAGCATTTAACAATGAAGCTTCACACTTATAGGCTATTTGTAAATTAAACGGTGATAGAGTAGGGAACATTTCAAGCAGAAGCAACAATGTCCAAAGATAACTTGGGATAAGTTACATATGTGAGGCACTTTTAAAAAGTGTTTTACATAAGATGCAGGAGTAGTTTATCCCAACATTTAGAAGCAGGAGAAAAACCTCTCGGATGTGGATAAATAAGGAGATGAAAACTACATAGGAGGATAAAGCCATACTAGTCATACAAGACAAATAATTCCAGCTCAGATGTAATGCTAATTAGAGTCTGAAAGCAGCAGTTAAATTATGTTAAGAATGCTAAAAAGAACCCGAAGAGAAATATTTCAGAGAGATGACCCAAAAATATTCTTAAAAATATTTTTTTTGTCAAAGAATGGTCAGGAACGAGGTCAGGAGCTTTAGAAACAGTTAAGTGTGAACTCCAATATACCTATAGTGAAGCAAATGCTCAGTTTTTTTTTTTTTTCTGACGTTTACACATGAAAGGTTACCAACTTTTTCATTTTAGTGATTCAGGCTGCTAAAATAATTCGTAAATTATATAGACAAAGAAGTACTGCTTCTTTAAATAGGTTAAAGTGTATCAAATCACTTGACCTAGTATGTTAAAGTGCAGAAGCTAGCAAATACTATCTTGTTCTGCAGAAGGGGTGATTGAGATGATCTTGAAGCTTAACATGTCATGGATATGTTAATGGATGTAATTATTAACCTTTTAAGTGCTAAAAATCCACCTAGGCATACCTTGGCATTTTTGATTGTAAAGTAGTTGTATTTCACCCTGTAATTAAGTGCTTTAAAAATTCATCTTTCCAGTAAAGCTAGATATGAACGGTATAGGGTAAAAATAGTTTTAAAAAATAAAAATTACAAAAGTGTTCGTTTTTCTATTTTTATAGGGAAAGCAACCAGTGTTTTTTTTTTTTTTTTGGGCCAATACTGACTAATGGTGTCATGTTACTGAAACCGCTGATACTGATAGTGCTATACCTAACGATTATTTTCATAGTTGATTATTTTGGTGCTTACTCAGTTACTTGGATTGTAAGTAAAATTTAATTTGATATTAAACATAAGGTGCATTAAATGGATCCTTTCACCAAATAAACAGGTTTGTATAAAAGGTTTAGAAATTTTTTTTAATAAACTAGTTTTAGATATTTTAAACAAAATATAGGTTTTTATACAACATTTATATAATACATCTCTGTATGTGTGTGTATATATAGGATTATATCTGTGTGATATATACAATACTGTGCAAAAGTTTTAGGCAGATGTGAAAAAATGCTGTAAACAAAGAATGCTTTCAGAAATATAAATGATTGTTTATTATCAATTTACAAAATGCAAAGTGAGTGAACAAAACAAAAATCTAAATCAAATCAATATTTGGTGTTACTACCTTTTGCCTTCAAACCAGCATCAATTCTTATAGGTACACTTGCACAAAGTCAGGGATTTTGTAGGATTATAGTCAGGTGTATGATCAACCAATTATACCAAACAGGTGCTAATGATCATCAATGTCACACGTAGGTTGAAACACAGTCATTAACTGAAACAGAAACAGCTCTGTAGGAGGCTTAAAACTGGGTGAGGAACAGCCAAACTCTGCTACCAAGGTGAGGTTGTGGAAGACAGTTTCATGTCATGGCAAGATTGAGCACAGCAACAAGACATGAGACATGGAAGGTAGTTATACTGCATCAGTAAGGTCTCTCCCAGACAAAGATTTCAAAGCAGACTGGGGTTTCAAGATGTGCTGTTCAAGCTCTTTTGAAGAAGCACAAAGAAATGGGCAACGTTGAGGATCGTAGACGCAGTGGTCGGCCAAGGAAACTTAGTGCAGCAGATGAAGGACACATCAAGCTTATTACCTTTCGAAATCGGAAGATGGTCCAGCAGTGCCATCAGCTCAGAACTGGCAGAAAGCAGTGGGACCCAGGTATACCCATCTACTGTTCGGAGAAGTCTGGCCAGAAGTGGTCTTCATGGAAGAGTTGCAACCAAAAAGCCATACCTCCGACGTGGAAACAAGGCCAAGCGACTCCGGTATGCACGAAAACATAGGAACTGGGGTGCAGAAAAATGGGTGAGGGTGCTCTGGACTGATGAGTCAAAATTTAAAATATTTGTCTGTAGCAGACGGCAAGTTTGTTCGTCGAAGGGCTGGAGAGCAGAACAATAATGAGGGTCTGCAGGCAACAGTGAAGCATGGTGGAGGTTCCTTGAACATTTTGGGGCTGCATTTCTGCAAATGGAGTTTGGAGATTTGGTCAGGATTAAATGTGCTCTCAATGCTGAGAAATACAGGCAGATACTTACCCATCATGCAATACCATCAGGGAGGCGTATGATTGGCCCCAAATTTATTTTGCAACAGGACAACGACCCCAAACATACAGCCAAAGTCATTAAGAACTATCTTCAGCGTAAAGAAGAACAAGAAGTCCTGGAAGTGATGGTATGGCCCCCACAGAGCCCTGATCTCCACATCATCGAGTGTGTCTGGGATTACATGAAGAGACAGAAGGATGTGAGGAAGCCTACATCCACAGAAGATCTGTGGTTAGTTCTCCAAGATGTTTGGATCAACCTACCAGCCGAGTTCCTTCAAAAACTGTGCAAGTGTACCTAGAAGAATTGATGCTGTTTTGAAGGCAAAGGGTGGTCACACCAAATATTGATTTGATTTAGAGTTCTGTTTTGTTCATTCACTGCATTTTGTTGATTAATGAAAATGAATGATTAACACTTCTATTTTTGAAAGCATTCTTTGTTTACAGCATTTTTTCACACCTGCCTAAAACTTTTGCACAGTACTGTATATATGTATATGTATATGTGTATACATATGTATATTTATACATATCTTAATACATAATTCGCCTGCCTCCTCACTCACTCACGTCCGTCCGAAGCCGAATGCGCAGTCGCCTTCTCCGCAGCTGCCCGAAAAACCTTACGAGACCGACATCCAACCCCAACATCTCGTAAATCCGCCGCAAAAATTCAAAGAGAAAGGTGACTTTGATTAAAACTCTAGAGGCCTGAAAGGCGATTTCGACTACAGCTCGAGGCCTAATTATACATTCTGATTCAATTACGCATTCATTCAATACACCTATATCAGGTTTGTGGTGCTTATTGTTATTCCATATTATGTTGTCGAATATGTATGTATGTATGTCATCCCTCACCTATCGCGGGGGTTACGTTCCAGAGCCCCCCGCGATAGGTGAAAATCCGCGAAGTAGCGACCTATATTTATTTTATTATTTATACATATTTTAAGGCTTTATAAACCCTTCCCACACTCTTATAAACCTTTCCCACTCTCTTGTTAACCTTTCCCACACTCTCTTATAAACACTTCCTATGCTCTTAAACACTTTCTACATTCTTAAACACCGCAGACCAACACTGCACACTGCACTCAGCGATCAGACGTCGATGTGTCTGCCCTCGCTTTGTGAAGGGAGGCAGCTGAACTCACGCTGAGCAGAAATGGACTCTGTGCTGCTTCTGCCAAAAAGCCTGTTTGTCGCTCTGCGCTTTCCGATGGAGGAGGAGGAGGAGTGGGGGTGTGTGAGGGCTGAATGCACGTTCGCTCAAACCACCCTCCCCGGAGGCGCAGTACGCTCCTGCCACTTCGCGTTGTCAAGGGGGTAGGGAGCTGAATGAACGCTAAGGAGAAGTGGACTTTGTGCTGGCTTTGTGCTGCTTGTCGCTCTGCGTGTCAATAATTTAAAAGCCTGTACAGCACCTATTTTCCTGTCTCACTGTCTTGTCTTGCGTGAAGTTAAAATTTTTATAATAGTGAGATGTTACTCATATCCTTAGCCAGACATCCACATATCATATGTGTTAACAAAGTGTGTTTTATAAGTTTACATGTGTTTAAAGCATGTGGGATGGGTATTTTAAGGCTTAAACTATAAAAATGTTTATTTATATGGTCTTTCTATATCGCGGATTTTCTCCTGTTGCTGATGGGTCTGGAACATAACTTCCACGACAGGCGTGCAATCACTTGTATTTAAAAACCTGCGAAGTCGTGAATCCGCGAAAAGTGAACCGCGAAGTAGCGAGGGATTACTGTATGTATATAAAATATAATATGAGAATCACAATCTGATTGTATGGGTGGCTCTGCTTGGTTAGTGATACCTGTTTGTTCAACAGACTATCATGTACAGATTGTTAGAGTAGTATTTGATGATTTTGAGAGAGATCAGAGCTATGTGTATTTTAGAGGGTATCTGCTGATTACCAGAGAGATCACAGCCACATGCTTTTCTCCCCATGTGGGGGATGCTCACCCATCAGAGTTGAACACAATCAGATACAGTGCCAACGTTTGACTTTGGAGTGTACCATCCTTCTGCTTGGCCAGAATTAGATTTTTGTTTTTTATTATTATTATTGATTGTTAAAGTTTGTCCTGCTTCACTACTATGTGGGTGTGGAGCTGCGGGGCACAACTAGTTGAAAATAAATGGTGATAAATAGAAATAAACTTCTGGCTGTGGTTATGTAATGAACACACACACACAGAATTTCCTTAAGAATACAATAGTTTTAAATGAATTAGTAAAATTTGAAATAGTTTGTTTATTCAGAAACAAAAACTTCAGAATTAAACATGTAATTAATTTTTTTCAGTTTTTGCGAAAGAGATGGCAAAGCATAATTTAAATATCTGACTACTGTCATATTTCATCACAGAAAAATCTGTTGCACCATGACTTTACCGTAGACTTACAAAAAAGAAAACTATAATGTTGGAAATTTGTTCCACACAACAAACATTGTCACATGTTAGGGAAATGTCAAAACTATTTTCGTTTTGCAGCGAAACAAATGATTTTTGTGAAACTAAGTTTTTTGTTTGCTATGTAAAATTCCAAGTTTAACTGAAAGTTCATATCTTTTTACAATTGTCATTTTTTCGTGTCTGGAAACCTTTTACCACCACAGATTCTTTGCATATTTTCTTGCAGCCTTCTGCATGCTATTAGTTGTCATGAGTGTGCCATTAGATAGATGGATACTTTATTAATTCCAAGGGGAAATTCACATACTCCAGCAGCAGCATACTAATAAATAACAGTATTAAATTAAAAAGTGATGATAATGCAGGTAAAAACAGACAATAACTTTGTATAATGTTAATTCTTAACTGCACCACTGCTTCTGTCCAAGTGGGAGAGGGATCGGTGTAGCATATAGATGATGGCGTCCTCCGCTCCCACCTTCTACTGGTATGCGAACTGCAGAGGGTCGAGGGCATGGCGGACCTGTGGCCTCAGGTGGTGAAGCAGCAGCTGCTCCATGGTCTTCATCACATGTGACGTCAGAGTGACAGGCCAGAAGTCATTCAGCTCACTAAGACGTGATACCTTTGGGACTGGGGTGATGCAAGATGTTTTCCAAAGCCTTGGGACTTCCCCCTGTTCCACGCTCAGCTTGAAGATGCGCTGTAGAGGACTCCCCAGCTCCAACACACAGGCCTTCAGCAGTCGTGGGACTACTCCATCTGGATCCACTGCTTTGCTGGCCCAAAGTCTCCTCAGCTCTCTGCTTACCTGGGCTGCTTTAATTGTTGGTGGGGGGGGGGGAACTCTCTCCTATGCTGGTATCAGTAGAAGGATGGGTGGAGGATGCAGTACACTGAGGTGAGAGTGGGTTAGGGTGGTCAAACCTGTTAAAGAAGTTGTTCATCTGGTTTGCTCTCTCCACGCCTCTCTCGATGGTAGCACCCCGCTTCAAGCTGCAGCCAGGGATGATCTTCATCCCATCCCACACTTCCTTCATGCTGTTATTCTGCAACTTTTGCTCCAGCTTTCTCCTGTACTGCTTCTTCGCCACCCTGAGCTGGACTCGGAGTTCCTTCTGTATGCGCTTGAGGTCATGCTGATCACCACCTTTAAAAACCCTTTTCTTCTGGTTCAAAAGGCCCTTGATGTCACTTGTAATCCATGGCTGCTTGTTAGCATAGCAGCGTACAGTTCTTACTGGAACTACAATGTCCATACAGAAGTTGATGTAGTCAGTAGTGCAGTCAACAACCTCCTCAATGTTCTCACTATATGGGGGAACACTTCCTGAATGAGCGTGTGGTTGTAGGTAGCTCCTTCACTCTTGGTTTGTAGTGAGGCTGAAGCAGAACCAGGTTATGATCTACCTTCCCAAGCGCAGGCAGCAGGGTGGCGCTATATGCGTCTTTAAAATTTGCATACAGTAGGTCAATAGTCCTTTTTCCCTGGGTGTTACAATCCACATACTGAGAGAAGGCAGGTAATGTTTTGTCCAGCATCACATGGTTAAAGTCCCCAGCGATTAGCACAAGCGCCTCGGGGTGCTGCATTTGCAGTTTAGCAACAGCAGAATGGATGATGTCCCGCTATCTCCATGTCCGCCCCAGGAGGGATGTATACAATAACAACAATGATGCGTCCAAACTCTCTGGGCAAGTAATAGGGACGCAAACTTACGGCCAACAGTTCAATGTCCCTGCAGCAAGTGGAGATTTTGATGTTTACATGTCAAGAGTTGCACCACTTTGTATTTACATAGAGAGCGAGTCCTCCTCCTTTCCGCTTCCCGCAGGTATTTGCGCGTCTGTCTGCTCTAACTGTGCTAAACCCAGGTAGCTCCACGTTAGCATCTGGGATGGTAGTTGTTAGCCACGTTTCAGAAAAACACAACAAACTGCATTCTCTTTAGATCCTGACATTTTTCACCAGCGCAGCCAGTTCTTATTTGGTAGTGAGTTCACATTTCCTAGGATCAAAGAAGGCCACTTTCTCGCAAGCAGCTTCGTCTTTAGCTTAGCTCCGGCTCTGCTGTCATGATACCGCCTTCTTACCTCGTCAGGTAAATAGTAGGGGTGTGCAAAAAAATCGATTCGCGAAAGAATCGCAATTTTATCTCTACCGATTCAAAATCGATTCATACAGGACACAAAATCGATTCATATTTCCCAATTTATAACGGCGCGAGTTTAACTATTTTTCCGGATAGGAGTTTGTCAATCCTATAGATGGCGCTATGCCAGTTTCTGCTCAGATAGTAATCCTTGGTGTGAGTAAGAAGAAAGTGAGTGCGCGCTCGCGCAAGCATTCGATAGACGAGCCATGGAAAACGCAGTGGAAAAGAATATTCAACCTGCCCCGTCCTCATTTAAGGCAGACGTTTGGGCACATTTTGGATTCTACAACATTGATGGCAAGAAAGAGCTTGATAAAACTCACGTCATATGCAAGCTTTGTAAAGCTAAAATCAAATATTTTGGAAACACTACAAACCTCAGGACTCACATGGCACGTCATCATCCAGAGGATGCAAACGAAGTTCAGCCAAAAGTAAGAAACATTCCAGGAGACCAACGCACTCTGCATCAATGTTGCAAACTTCCAACCAACTCTGAACGGGCGAAGAAAATAACTCAATCCATAGCCTGTTTTATTTCCAAAGATCTGCGTCCCTACAGCGTTGTTGAAAATGAAGGCTTTCGGTACATGCTGAAAACAGTTGAGCCTAGATACGCTATACCAAGCCGTCAGCTTTTTGCTGAAAAAGCGATACCTCTGTTATATGAAGAGACAAAGAAAAAAGTAGCAGAAGCGTTGAAGAAAGCAACAAGAGTAGCCTTAACATGCGATGCATGGACATCAAGGGCAGTCCAGTCGTATGTAACCTTTACCGCTCACTATATTACAGACAACTGGGAGCTTGAGTCACGAGTTTTACAAACTACAGCAATAAATGAAAGCCACACAGCCGCACATATAAAGGAGAACATTCAATCTGTCGCACAGGAATGGCAGCTCACAACCACTGACCTGGTAATTGTTACCGATAACGCTGCTAACATGCTAGCTGCTGCATAGCTGGGAAACTTTCAACACATTAAATGTTTCGCACATACCATCAACCTCGCGGCACAGAGAGCTCTGAAGCTGCCGTCTGTTTCACGTCTGCTGGGGAAAATTCGGAGAATTACCGGATTTTTTCATCGCAGTGCCACCGCAAATCATGTCTTGAAACAGAAACTTCTGGAGCTGGCACCGCACAAGTTGACAACGGACGTGGCTACACGATGGAATAGTGCATTCGACATGATCGATAGATTCCTGGAGCAACAACCAGCCATTTGCGCTGCGCTTCTCTCTGCTGAAGTAAGAAAATGTGGAGCCGGCATCTGCACACTAGACGAAACCGACGTCGCCAACGCAGAAGAAGTTGCTGCAGCCCTCAAGCCATTAAAAGAGGCAACAAACATAATGTCTGAAGAAGCCACGCCGACAGTGTCTGTGATAGCCCCACTACATGCGCAGCTACTTCACGAAACAAAAGCAGGATTCTGTGGTGAAACAGCACTCGTCCGGGAAATCAAACAGGCAATTCACGAAGATCTGGCCAAGAGATACACGAGTGTGACAGACAAAAATATGCTCCACATATCTTCAAGCCTGGACCCCAGGTTCAAAACACTGCCCTTTCTCTCTCAGGACGAGCAAAAGGACATACACTCTAAGGTGATTGCTGAAGCGGCAACACTTGAGGTAATTTATTATATTTTTTAATAGTAAAAGTGAAAAACACTAGTTGCATGACAGTGGCATGACAATATGCTATTAGCAAAACCACATACACAGTGTGTATGGTTGTGAAATTACCATTGACATGTAGCACTTTAAATGTACCACAATAATATCTAGTTATTGCTTAGTTTATTTTATTTATATATATATATATATATATATATATATATATATAATATATGGTATATATGTATGGTATATACAATAATTAATAATAACACTGAATTTCTAATTGAAAGACAAAGGTTGGTTGATTGCGTTTTTGTTTTCTTTTATGGTGCATTAATGCAGAATGAGGAGCTAGACATCCCAAATGTAGTGCTGGATGATGAAGGCCCCCCTGTTCCCAAAAAAGAAAAACTTCCCTGCTGAATTTACTAGGCAAGACTTTCACTAATGTCAGAGATGTTCCTAAATCCGCTGGCACCAGAGCTGAGGAAGAGATGAAGAAGTATTTGGAAACTCCATCATTGTCACTCTCAGAAGACCCCCTAACTTGGTGGAGGTCTCAGGAGACTGTCTTTCCCCTCCTTGCAAAATTGGCTAAATGCTACCTATGCATTCCTGGTACTAGTGTTGCAGCAGAGAGGGTATTCTCAACTGCTGGGGACATAGTAACTGCACAGCGGAGCATGCTCACTCCAGAACATGTAGACCAGCTTCTGTTTCTACAAAAGAACATGTACATTCCAGCAGATGGTGGACTTTAAACTCACTAATGTGCGCATACACCTGAATCTAATCTAATATATTCTGATCTGTTGTCAGTTTGACTGTAGTTGTCACAGTTCAAAAACTGTTGTCTGCTGAAATGGAAACGGTTTAGGTAAAAAGAAAATGTTCACAATTAATTATTATTTTGGATGTTACACTTGTTACAGCACTTTACAGCCCAATGTAGCAGCATTTTTATTTATTCTGATAATGGCACTTTACAACCAACTATAGCAGCTCTTATTTGGTTTTATTTAATCTACTTTTATTTAAAGTGTCAATATAAGTTGTTTAATTTAAGTTGAAAGTTTGCAGTTTATATTTGCAACAGTTTATATTTTTGTAATGTGACTTCAACTGTTATCTCAGGGCTGTATTTTGTATCAGACTGATGGAAAATAAAAAACAATCATAACGTTTTGAATCGAGAATCGTTTTGAATCGAGAATCGGATTTGAATCGAATCGTGAGCCCAAGAATCGAAATCGAATCGAATCGTTAGATTTTCTGAATCGTGCACCCCTAGTAAATAGGGAACCATACCGGTGCGGGCATTTGTTTTCGGCGCTTGAAGTTGACTACTTGGATAGACGAGTCTTGGTGTGTAAAAATCCATGTCCAACTAGTAAAAAGTGTCCAGGGAACGAGTCCACATAAAAGAATGTGGTAGGAGTGATCAGTGAAATAGATAAAATAGATGAAAAGATAGAAAGATATAGTCGTACACAGAGCTGCTGGAAAGGCTTCCACTCGCGGCGGCGCTTGAGTCATATATAGGTTTATATTAGGTTCATATTAGGTTTTAACGTTTGACATCCTGCTTCAAAATCAGTCCTAATTGCTAAATTAGGCCTACTGCAGCAGTACTTGCACATTGTGTATTCCTCCAAATTGTATAAAAGCCAGCTGAAGTCCAGTAGCCAAATAGTCTGAAACTTAAGCTTTTCAATCCTGTTCATATTGTTTGACTCTTAATGAGCAATACAACTTTCTGTAGTGGCTGATGAGCTGTTGGATTCACCACTGCATTCTCACCACGTTTCCTTTGCACATGAGACTGAAGTTTTCCTCTCCAGACTAGAACTTGTTTCTTCATAACCATTTTTTTGTAAACACACACGCACACGTTAAGATTACATATGTTTATAAGTATTAATACAGCACCATACTTCAAAGTGACCTTGTCATAAAAAACATGCGTAGCCTAGCAAACGTTTCATTCATATATCTCTTTTCACATAACGCTGAAATAACATTCAGCTCGGCAGGCTTATACAGTCATGGCCAAAATTATCGACACCCTTGGAATTTTCCCAGAAAATGCACCATTTCTCCCAGAAAATTGTTGCAATTACAAATGTTTTGGTATACACGTTTATTTCCTTTTATGTGCATTGGAACAACACAAAAAAACAGAGAAAAAAAGCCAAATCTGACATGTCACACAACTCCAAAATTTTGCTGGACAAAATTGTTGGCACCTTTTGAAAATTGTGGGTAAATCGTTTTATTTCAAGCATACAGTGCATCCGCAACAGCGCATCATTTTTTTCCTCAGAATTCTACACACAACACCCCATAATGACAACGTGAAAAAAGTTTACTTGAGGTTTTTGCAAATTTATTAAAAATAAAAAACTGAGAAATCACATGTACATAAGTATACACAGCCTTTGCTCAATACTTTGTTGATGCACCTTTGGCAGCAATTAAAGCCTCAACTCTTTTTCAATATGATGCCACAAGCTTGGCACACCTATCCTTGGCCAGTTTCGCCCATTCCTCTTTGCAGCACCTCTCAAGCTCCATCAGGTTGGATGGGAAGCGTCTGTGCACAGCCATTTTAAGATCTCTCCAGTGATGTTCAATCGGATTCAAGTCTGGGCTCTGGCTGGGTCACTCAAGGACATTCACAGCGTTGTCCTGATGCCACTCCTTTGATATCTTGGCTGTGTGCTTAGTGTCGTCGTCCTGCTGAAAGATGAACAGTTGCCCCAGTCTGAGGTCAAGAGCGCTGTGGAGCAAGTTTTCATCCAGGATGTCTCTGTACATTGCTGCAGTCATCTTTCCCTTTATCCTGACTAGTCTCCCAGTCCCTGCCGCTGAAAAACATCGTCACAGCATGATGCTGCCACCACCATGCTTCACTGTAGGGATGGTATTGGCCTGGTGATGAGTGGTGACTGGTTTCCTCCTAACATGACGCCTGGCATTCACACCAAAGAGTTCAGTCATTGTCTCATCAGACCAGAGAATTTTCTTTCTCATGGTCTGAGAGCCCTTCAGGTGCCTTTTGGCAAACTCCAGGCGGACTGCCATGTACCTTTTACTAAGGAGTGGCTTCCGTCTGGCCACTCTACCATACAGGCCTGATTGGTGGATTGCTGCAGAGATGGTTGTCCTTCTGGAAGGTTCTACTCTCTCCACAGAGGACCTCTGGAACTCTTACAGAGTGACCATCGGGTTCTTTGTCACCTCCCCGATTAAGGCCCTTCTCCCCCGATCGCTCAGTTTAGATGGCCGGCCAGCTCTAGGAAGAGTCCTGGTGGTTTCGAACTTCTTCCACTTACAGATGATGGAGGCCACTGTGCTCATTGGGACCTTCAAAGCAGCAGAAATTTTTCTGTAACTTTCCCCAGATTTGTGCCTCGAGACAATCCTGTCTCAGAGGTCTACAGACAATTCCTTTGACTTCATGCTTGGTTTGTGCTCTGACATGAACTGTCAACTCTGGGACCTTATATAGACAGGTGTGTGCCTTTCCAAATCCTGTCCAATAAACTGAATTTACCACAGGTAGACTCCAGTTAAGCTGCAGGATGCACCTGAGCTCAATTTTGAGCTTCATGGCAAAGGCTGTGAATACTTATGTACATGTGCTTCCTTAAATTTTTTTATTTTTAATAAATTTGCAAAAATCTCAAACTTTTTTCACATTGCCATTATGGGGTGTTGTGTGTAGAATTCTGAGGAAAAAAATGAATTTAATCCATTTTGGAATAAGGCTGTAACATAACAAAATGTGGAAAAAGTGATGTGCTGTGAATATTTTCCGGATGCACTGTATGATGCTCGTTTGAACTCACCTGTGGCAAGAAACAGGTGCTGGCAATATAGCAATCGCACCTGAAGCCAGTTAAAATGGAGAAAAGTTGACTCAACCTTTCTATTGTGTGTCTGAGTGTGCCACACTAAGCATGGAGAACAGAAAGAAGAGTAGAGTATTGTCTGAGGACTTGAGAACAAAAATTGTGGAAAAATATCAACAATCTCAAGGCTACAAGTCCATCTCCAGAGATCTTCATGTTCCTTTGTCCACTGTGCGCAACATAATCAAGAAGTTCACAACACATGGCACTGTAGCTAATCTCCTTGGACATGGACGGAAGAGAAAAATTGATAAAAGACTGCAACGAAGGATAGTCCAAATGGTGGATAAACAGCCCCAATCAACTTCAGAACATATTCAAGCTGTTCTGCAGACTCAGGGTGCAACAGTGTCAGTTTGAAATATCCGTCGACATCTGAACGAAATGAAACGCTAAAGGAGAGCCAGGAGGACCCCAGTGCTGACACAGAATCATAAAAAAGCCAGAAAGAAGTTTGCCAAAATGTACTTGAGGAAGCCAAAATCCTTCTGGGTGAATGTCTTGTGGACAGATGAGACAAAGGTAGAGCTTTTTGGTAAAGCTCATCATTCTACTGTTTACAGAAAACGGAATGAGGCCTACAAAGAAAAGAACACAGTACCTACAGTCAAACATGGTGGAGGTTCTAAGATGTTTTGGGGATGTTTTGCTGCCTTTGGCACTGGATGCCTTGACTGTGTGCAAGGCATCATGAAATCTGAAGACTACCAAAAGATATTGGGGCGCAATGTAGAGCCCAGTGTCAGAAAGCTGGGTCTGCGTTAGAGGTTGTGGGTGTTCCAGCAGGACAATGACCCCAAACATACCTCTAAAAGCACCCAGAAATGGTTGAAGACAAAGCGCTGAAGAGTTCTGAAGTGGCCAGCAATAAGTCCGGATCTAAATCCAATTGATATGGAGATATCTCAAAATTGCTGTTGGTGAGAGACCTTGAGCAGCTTGCAAAAGAAGAGTGGTCGGAAATTCCAGTTGAGAGGTGTAACAAGCTTGTTGATGGTTATAGGAAGTGCTTGATTTCAGTTATTTTTTCCAAAGGGCGTGCAACCAAACATTAAGTTGAGGGTGCCAATAATTTTGTCCAGCCCGGTTTTTGAGTTTTGTGTGAAATGTCAGATTTGGCTTTTTTTCTGTTATTCCAATGCACATAAAGGAAATAAACATGTATACCAAAACATTTGTAATTTCAACAATTTTCTGGGATAAATGGTGCATTTTCTGGGAAAATTCCAGGGGTGCCGATAATTTCGGCCATGACTGTAATAGCAAGTTTTCCTCCTTCATAGAGCTTGTAACTGTTTCCTATTCAAATTTTTCCCCATCTCTCATAATTATAAACTGTCCCGTTTATTTTCTGTGAAGTTAATTTAAAAAGTAGTTTTCACCATTTTTCTGACAAAAAATACACATTCAATTGATATTGGCATTTAAATAGTGCTTAAATTTTGATATATGTGTACTTATGAATTGTGAATTTCCCTTTTGGATTAATAAAGTATCTATCTATCTACTTATAGGTTTTCAATAATTTGTAATCATTAATTGCACTTTGCTGTTAAAATATGCATTTGCTATATTTATACAGGTGTTTTTTTTTTCAGTGTTCTAGCTAAACATTTGTCATTCTTGATGTGTAATTATAAATATGGATTATCATTGTAATAATGCAGTACTTGTTTCTTACCAGAACTTGTACTATAAGACATGCAAAAATAATAAACACAGTATAACTCTTGCTTCAAGTATATCAAATGTTCATATGATGTTTTTCAAGAAGACACAAGGCTAACAGGTTTTACAAGTAAGGTGCATTTTGCTGTTAAGCCTGTTTCCTAAGTAGCAGTTTAAAATTGTTCTTTCTTTGCATTTTCCAGTTAAACATGTGAACTGATGTATTTAATTAACCCAAGCTTACGGTCCAAACTAAGACAAACTTTGTCCATTTTAATTAACTCTTTTAGGGCTAATTTTTTTTTTGTTTCTTTTCTCCCAGGGCTGAATATTTTTCCAAAAACTAACATTTTTAAAAAAGAACACAAAGCAATTGTTTAACACATCAAATCAACAAAAAAATTTACTTTTGACAAATGTTACTGTCTTGCATGTTGTATGAGCCTGCATACTCTATGATTTCACATACATATCACATACATTTTACACAGCAAAGTCTGATCTCGCTCAAAGCAGCCAATTTCAGTCATTGCCACATTGCACTCCTTACAATATGTGTTGCTTTGATGCCTATTTTTCAATTGTCTGTTGCTGCACTTTCTAACATATATTGTTAGTGTGTACTGTAGAGAGACAAGTCACCCATTTGCCATGCCACTGCCACCAAGTTTTCTGCCTGCATGAAAACCGTATTGTCACCTCTTTTCATCTTCTGAAACTTTATGAACTTTATGTATGGCATTATAGCCTGGCTCACCCCATGGGATTTGCTTCTGTTTATTACAGAAGTGAATAAAACTTTGCAGCCACCAGGGGACAAAACACGTTTGGACCAATGCTCCCTGAAGTTATATCACCAGTTCTGTCCCATCTCTATTTGTAATGCCACAGCGCGCTTCATCTCGTCTTTCGTTGTGGGTTTCCACTTTGAAAAACGAGAAAGTGATGCAAACGCAGCCCGCGATTCAAAAAAAATCTCTGCCTACCTGTTTGTCTCATCTGACAGTAGCTGAAAAGCAGCATCAGGAGAGAGCAGCCTGAAGTACAGCAGCTGGTGATCTGTCGTGTCCAACAGCAAGCCATGCCGTCTTGTAAACTCCGGTAGCCAGATTGGCTCTCAACGGATCAATGTCTGTGTATTTATCCCATGCGAACTTTGCCGTAGATGCATCGGCTGCGCGAAGGCACTCAACTGGCAGCAGATCCGCTGGCGCGGCATCGGCTAGTGTCTGATCAGCTGATGCCTGCTTCTAACTCTCTTGCTCGATCTCCTGATCACTGCCAATAAAATCCGATTCTGAAAAATCAAGAGTCCGACTCCGCGATAATGCGCAAAACATCGTCTGCCGAGTGTTTTCTTTTCTGCACTTGCTTCGCTGCCTTTTCACATGTCGGTGCCATCTTGCCTTTGTTTACATTTCGCAACTCACACACACACAATGTTTATTTGCCGAGTCAACGAGTCTAGCATTCCTCCAAGCACAGAGGGAATGCCTGTGACGTGACAGTGAGATTTGTCGCCATTAACAGCTGATTGTCGCCCCCTATCCCTGGATGTCGACTTTTGTCGACATTCGCCTTCAACCCCTCCTGTCGACAAAAGTCGACATCCGCCCTAAAAGAGTTAAAGGACAAAATTAAAAAGTCTGAATTCATTAAAGTAGCATTTGTTGCCATTTGTCTAATTGCACAAGATGACTGCTTAGGTTCCTTTTTCTCATTTTATTGCTCCACTTCCTTTAATGTAAAGGCTAATATTCCAATTATCTGTCACTCTGGTAAAACAAGCCTTGACTTGCTGTTCTCTCTTTAGATGGATGATCGCCGGCTTAACTACCATATTACTTAAAAGAGCCCAACATTTTTTTTTTTTTTTTTTTTTTTTGGTGATTGGCTAGTTTGTCGATCGAGACCTTGTGAAAATCTGACGATTTTAGTTCGGCAGCCATCAACTGGAGCATCCCTATACATATTTATAGTCTGAACAACTTTTTGTCTGATGCCAACTTTTTGCATCTGTAAAACAGAGAAAGTAGCATTAGTTTGTTTTTTTTTTTTTTAAGTAACAAGTCTTGCTGAGTAAAAGCATCAACAGTTTCTTGTAACTAAAAAGAACTGATGTACGTCAGTTCTACAGGCAAAATAAAAGTAATTAAAACAAAGGTAAAATATAGTTTCTTTATAAATAAAATGGCATTGCTGAGGAAAAGCTAAGTTAAGTGAAACAGCATTTTCTTATACAGTGGAACCTCGGGTCACGACTGTAATTCGTTCCCAAACTCTGGTCGCAACCCAGTTTCTCATGACCCGAAGTAATTTCCCCCATAGGATTGTATGTAAATACAATTCGTACGGTCCAGAACAGATTAATTGTATGTAAATATTATTTTAAAGATTAAGCACAAAAATAGTTAATCTATACTAATTAATAAAAGGCAAAGCCCTCACTGACTGACTGACTCACTCATCACTAATTCTCCAACTTCCCGTGTAGGTGGAAGGCTGAAATTTGGCAGGCTCATTCCTTACAGCTTACTTACAAAAGTTAGGTTTCATTTCGAAATTCTACGCGTAATGGTCATAACTAGAACCTGTTTTTTGACCATATACTCTAATGGAGGAGGCGGAGTCACGTATTGCGTCATCACGCCTCCTACGTAATCACATGAACTAAAAACAAGGAAGAGATTTACAGCACGAGTCAAACGCGGGAACGAAGGTAAATGACGTTAATTTTTGAGTGTCTTTTACTACTGTGTAAGCATACATATTAACACATGTGCAATTAAACGTGTGCATTTACGGGGTGATTTCTCAGGCTTAAAAGCTCGCCTTTTATTAAAAAGGTAAATGCAAACTGTTTTCATTCTGAATGGCACAAACCACGTTAGATTTCAGACGTTAAACGCGCAAAAATGTCGGTACACCAGATAAATAAGCGCAACATATTATCAGTTGTATTGTATGCTTTCAATACATATAGAAATGTGTTAATCGTTAACTAATATTATGGGATGGTGTTTTTCGACTCGCGCCTTGATTTAAACGATTGCATTTCTTGGTGGGTTTGCGTAGCTTATTGTCAATATCTTTACACCTCTTTTTAAGACTTAATTTAAAAAGGTTTTCTTTTCTTCTTAATTAAAATTTAAAAGCAATACTTCACCGCTGCTAAGCCCCTCTAGCTCTGACGTCCGAGGTTCGATTACCGTAAGCAAGTGCAGTGAGTGTGTAATTTCATTCACGGCATTCGTAGTCTGATTCACAATCTGATTGTATGGGTGGTTACCTACCAGGTAGCGCTTATAGTTGGCCACCAAGTCAGGTCGAAGTGATCACTCGAGTAAAGGCAGCTTCACAAAAAAACAGATCCTTAACAAACTGTTATTAGTATATTTTACCTCAGTTTAAAAAGGTTTTATTTTCTTCTTAATAAAAATTTTAAAGCGGTACTTCGCCGGTGCAAAGCGCGTGGATTTCACTGACTGACACATACAGACATATTCATGAGTGCAGGTACTTAGGAAAGAAAGCACCGTGTAAACCTAAAGTTTAAATTAAGTTCATAGACCTACAAAAGGTTGCCATTGATTTGAGGCAAGATTGCTTTTCTCCTGTACAACTATACGTTGCATTCTCAAGAGTGTGCTTGCACGGCTTCGGATATAGATATATATACAGTGGTGTGAAAAACTATTTGCCCCCTTCCTGATTTCTTATTCTTTTGCATGTTTGTCACACAAAATGTTTCTGATCATCAAACACATTTAACCATTAGTCAAATATAACACAAGTAAACACAAAATGCAGTTTTTAAATGATGGTTTTTATTATTTAGGAAGAAAAGAAATCCAAACCTACGTGGCCCTGTGTGAAAAAGTAATTGCCCCCTTGTTAAAAAATAACCTAACTGTGGTGTATCACACCTGAGTTCAATTTCCGTAGCCACCCCCAGGCCTGATTACTGCCACACCTGTTTCAATCAAGAAATCACTTAAATAGGAGCTGCCTGACACAGAGAAGTAGACCAAAAGCACCTCAAAAGCTAGACATCATGCCAAGATCCAAAGAAATTCAGGAACAAATGAGAACAGAAGTAATTGAGATCTATCAGTCTGGTAAAGGTTATAAAGCCATTTCTAAAGCTTTGGGACTCCAG